>NW_024097092.1:420000-520000 GCF_016545835.1 Crotalus tigris | reverse complement strand
GAGGGAGAGAGAGAGAGAGGGGGAGAGAGAGAGAGAGAGAGAGAGAGAGAGAGAGAAGAGGGGAGCGAGAGGGGAGAGAGAGAGGAGAGAGGGGAGAGAGAGGAGAGAGGAGAGAGAGAGAGAAGAGAGAGGGGAGAGAGAGGGGGGGGAGAAAGAGAGAGAGAAAGAGAGAAAGAGAGAGGGGGGCTCACCTTCAGCCTCCAGGCTGAGCAGGCAGCCCCACCACGCACTCCCTCTTCCCTTCTGTGCCAGACTAGTCTTGGCTCAGACACAGCTCTTCCCCCCCCCTTCCCCAGCCCGGCTGCAGCTGGGCCGGATGCGCGAGGCCAGAGCCAAAGCCGGCCCAGAAGCAGAGTTAAACCGTCTGGAAGGAAGCCATGAAGAGCTGAGTCACGGGCTACTGGGCTTCTCTTCGGAAAAGGCCTCCCTGCAAAAGCGTCTGAGCCCCGGGGTGACCCACGCCCTCTTTCTCTGGCCCCCCGGGGAAGAGGGCCCGGCTGGTTCCCATGCGGCCTTTCCAGCGTTCCTGGGAATCGCTGGGCTGGGCCAGAGAGTCAGCGCAGCCTCCTCGGGCTCCTTCCAGCCCCAGGAGCTGCCTGTGTGTGTGGCTGGGTGAAGAGAGCCCGAGCAGAGCCAAAAAAAGGATTTAAACAAAGGACGCAGGAGCGGAGGAATTCCGCCGGAATGGCACTGTGGTCCTTTCCAGGTTGCAAAAGGGACTTTTCCAAGATAAACCCCCAAATTAGGTCATCTCAGCTGGGAGGGAGGGAGGGAGGGGGGCCAATTCCTGCCTGCCCCCAACCCAAGCTGGCAACAGTGAGGTGCCCACACCCCCCCTTCTTCTTCTAACGGGGTAGGAAATGCTTCGCTGTTACGCTCTTCCAAAGAAAGGCTGGATAGGAACACCCCTTGGAGAACCAGCAGGTCTGCTGGGGGGGGGAAGGGATTCCCCCCCCAGGGCAGAGGAGGAGGGGCTCTTTGGGAACAGCACTGGGTCGCCAAGGGGGCTGGCACCCCTCCCTTGGCAAGTTCTCCTTCCTGGATCCAGCGATTCCCAAAAACACCGCCCCTGCAGGGACTCTTGCCCACCCCAGAGAGCCCCCCAACAGCAGCCCCTCCCCCAGGGGGGTAACGGGTTCAAAATCCGGGAGGAAGCGGCTGACGTCAGGCCGGCCTGCGCAGTGTCACACCCAGCCTTGCTCATGGCTTGGGAGGGAAGGCCCAGCCGTCTCCTGTCACCAGCCCCACCGGCCGAGACGACAGGAGAGGGAGCCCAGAGGCCCGGGTGCGGCAGGGCGGTGGCCCCGCGCCACTCACAGACCGGAGACACGTGTGACTGCCACCACCGCTGCTCGTCATGGGCCTCCGCCTCCTGGCTTGCCCAAGGCCCGCCTGGCCCAGCCCAGCAGCCCAGGGGTTTCGCAAAGGCGGCCTTGCCCCACGTGCTCGAACTCAGCACCGGCTTCCTTCCGATTCCTCACGCAGCCCCCTCCCCTCCGTAGGTGTCCCCACCCCGTTGCTCTCTGCTTCCACGGAGGGTGGGGTGCGGCACAAGCGTTCTTTTATCTGGCACCCCCTGGAGTTTAGGGGACATTCAGAATTTGGGGAAAGGGGGGCTGTGGAAGCCCACCCTGGGAAAGCGGCCGTTTGAAAGGCAGCCCATGTCTGTAAAAAAGAAAAACAAACAAAAACCCAACCTGTTTTAAAGACCTAAAATAACTACAATTGTTATTGCAAAATCAAAACGGTGTTAAGAATAGCGCAGCGATCAATGAGCCAAGCATTTGTTATTCAGCTACAGAACAGAGGACCGGCTTGAAACAAAACTTCAGCTCGGAGGGCCCTTTCCCACAGCCCGCAAAATGATACTGAAGGGGGGGCAAGCCCACCCCTCAAATGGGTGGGGGCCGGCCAGGTGCTTCAGGAATAACTGGGATAGGATAACAGCTGGATCCTGAGTACCAGGAGGTCAAGAATTTAAACAAAATCTCCATGTTTCCCCTCCCCCAAAAAACATGACTTTAGATCAGGGGGTCTCCAACCCTCAGGCTGCGGCCCATTACTAGGCCTTGAGCCGTCTGGAACTGGGCCGCAGAAGTGGTGGGCAAGGCACACGCACATCCCCACTTGCAAGAACAGTGGGGGAACACGTGCAGCTCCATTTGCGTGACGCCCACCGCTCGCGCAAATGGAGCTGCACACGTGTGCTTGCCCACTGCTTGCGTGGAACCATCCTCTCCACCCCCACCCCCCCAAGTCTGCAAAGCCAAAAAGATTGGGAAAACTCTGCTTTATAGTCTTTTAAGCCTTTTGAGTGTGGCTGGAAGTGACCGGATGAGATGATGGTTCCACAAATTGTTGGGGGCAGCTGAAGAGAGAGGGGGGCAGAGGGAGGGAGAGATGGAGAGGGAGGGGAAGGGAGGGAGGGAGGGAGAAAGATGGATACAGAGGGGGGAGAGAGAGGGAGGGAAAGAGAGAGGGAGATGGAGAGGAGGGAGAGGAGGAGAGAGGGAGGGAGGGAAAGAGAGATGGAGAGAGAGGGAGAGGGGGAGAGAGAGAGAAAGATGGATAGAGAGGAGGGGGAGAGAGGGAGGGAAAGAGAGAGGGAGAGGGAGGGAGAGAAAGAAAGAGGGATGGGGACAGAAGAAAGGAGAGAGAGAGGGAGAGAGAGAGGGAGAGCGAGGGAGATGGAAAGAGAGAGGGAGGGAGAGAGTGGGAGGGATGGGGAGAGAGACTCTGATGTTGAAGAAGCGAAAGCATCTTGTTCTACCACATCTATGCCAATCAAATGGGCACAAGACTGGGCAAGTCTCGCAGTTCACCTTTCAGGTTGAGGAGGAGGAGGAGGAGACAAATGTAAACAAATCTTACAGCCCCTGTTCCCACAGCGCCAGGACTCTCTCCTTCAACACACAAAGCCATGAATTAGCAAGTCCTTCTCCCTGCTCTGCTGCAGAGGGGAATACGGCTGGCTGGGTGAAGAGCAGACTTGCCCAAATGCTGCAGCTTGAGAAAACCCATCAGCCACACTTTCCCAGAGAAACTGAGGCGCTGCAGGTTCGACTGGGCGCGCGCGCGTCCCTGTGTTTGTGTCGCGTGCGTAGGTTGTGTGGCAGAGGCTTTCCCACCCTCCTGTGGCCGCTCAGCCTCTCCTCCCAGCGGGAGCTTACAGACCAGGCGCTCCAGTCCCCCCCCCCCCCCGGAGCTCAGGGCTCTGATTAAAACAGAAAATTAAATGGTTCCTGAAGAACGCCGAGCAAAAGGCTTTAATCTTAATGGGAACCGCCGATCTATTACATCCTGGCGCGTGCGCCAACGCCTCCCCCAGCGAAGCAGTCCGGAGCTCGGCCAGGGAAACCCGCCCGAGGCCTCCTCTGCCCTAACGGCCCTCCGGGGCTTCTGGGTGGTGTCTTTCCCAGCCCTCCCCAGGGAGCAAAGTGGGGGAGGCGCGATTCCAGCCCAGGCCGCCTCTTCCTTCCTGGCAGGTGGGCGCTCCTTACACCTGGGCAGGGGGTTCCCGCGGCCCTGGGCAGAGAAGCCCGGGCTTCTTTGCGGAGCGAGCCCAATCTAAGCCCCTGGACAGCCCTTTCTTTTTAGTCTGCCAGTGCCGTGGCATTACCAGGCTGGGGTGCTGTGTGTGTGTGTGTGTCTGGTTGTGTGTGCTTTCCATTCTGTTTGGTGAGCCAAAGGGGAAAAGTAGAAGCTAGCAGGAACTCTCAGGGCCGTGGAATGGGCAGGTCAGTAACCAGCAGCTCCTGGGCAGGCTGAGCCCAGCCTGGCAGGCGAGGTGGGGTCTGTCTCGGCCCCAGACTTAGTGGCAACTCACACCTCCGCTCTTAGCTCGAAGAAACCCAAGAGGAATGCGCGGGCTGTGGCTTTGGCTGCACGCCCCACGGATGGGGGGCCTTTAATGTGAGCGCTGGGACAGGATGAGAGAGAGAGAGAGAGAGAATTTTTTGCTGACAGTGGAGAAAGATGCTGGCACCTACATTTGCAGCAAAAATCTCCTTCCTCAAGGCAAAGAAGCTGCCCTGAAATAAAGTGCAAGGGTTGCAAACCAGCTGTGGATCGTCTGGCTTGTCCCGCACCCGGTGCCAGTGGTCCATGCCTCTGTGACCCGTTCATTTGAGGGGGATTTCCTTGGAGTCCGCATCCTACAGGACTCGTGGCACCAGGCCTGTCCGAGAGGCAGAAGGCCCAGCCGAGACAACGCTGCCCCTACCCTTGGCCGAGAGGGGGCTGACCTTCATGGAGGGAGGGGTCCTCTGGTGGGAAGTGCCCCTGCAGGGGAAGCCCCCCCCCCCCGTCAGCCAAGCCCAGAGCTCCAGATCAGGCAGAGCAAAACCCAAATCTGGAAGCCACCCACCGCTCTTCAAGAGAGCCAATGCTTGCCTCGTGGAAGGATTCAAAGCCACATCCGGCCACATGGAACTGCTCCTGGCGCAAAGGCTGGCCTGCCACAATTGGGAGAGTCAGCAAGCATAAATCAGGATCAGATGGATTCCCCAAGTAAGGACTGGGGAAAGCGCTGGAAGACTCATTACGTCCAATTTCAATTAGGCCTACGCACGGGGAGCTCAATTGTACATCAAGAAAGTCTTCCAGCATGCAGCGATGTTGTTGTTTAGCTATTTAAAGTGCCAATAAATGAGATGGGCCGTTTTATTTCTCGGCCCTTCTAAAAACAAAAATGTGCATCGCTTTGTATATATGCTCTTCCCAACGTGGGTCATAAAACGGCTTACAAATGCAAACCCACCCTGCAGCTAAAATATAAGCCAGGGGATCTTCAAACTTAGCCCTTTTTATGACTTGTGGACTTCAACTCCCAGAATTCCTCAGCCAGGCACGCTGGCTGAGGAATTCTGAGTGTTGAAGTCCATAAGTCATCAAAGGGCCAAGTTTGAAGACCCCTGATATAAGTGAAAGGATGAGAAGTACATTTAACAGGCAAGAACAGAGTTTGCATCCCACCAGCTATGGGCAGACCTCAAGGACCCCTGTTGAGGATGGATCTGCTCAATGCATGGATGGGAGATCCTCAAGATTCCACAACCCTGCTTGCCCCTAACCCAGGGGTCTTCAAACCTGGCCCTTTGATGACTTGTGGACTTCAACTCCCAGAATTCCTCAGCCAGGTACGTGCCTGGCTGAGGAATTCTGGGAGTTGAAGTCCACAAGTCATAAAAGGGTCAGGTTTGAAGACCCCTGCCCTAACCCCAACTCCTTTTCACCTTTTTCTAGGGGAAAACATTAAGAGTTGTTGGGGCCTGGCACCAGATTTCCTCAGTTACCCCTTTGGCAAACTCAGATCCGGAGCGATAGGCATCCTGCCTGTCCAGAACCAGTTCGACTTTTGCAACAAGCTCTCCCTTTCGCAACCTCTTTGTGCAGCCGTTGTGTTTTTTGTTTTGTTTTTTAAAAAACCCTAACCCAAAATATCCCGTAGCAAAGAGAATGTTAACTCCTTTCCTATGATCTGAGTCCTCCTGGAAAAACAATTAGCAGCAAAGCTTATGAAACGTCTGTGGCAAAAAAGCCATTCTTTGCTTTCTCTAGCGCTGTCGTTATTATATCTGGAGGTAAAAAAAAAAAAAATCAGAGTTTTTTCCTGGGCTGCCTTTTGAAAGCGGTAATTATTCTGGCAATCTGAAGAGCAGAGGATTAAGCTTGCTGAAAAGAGCTCCGGGGTGCAAGATAATTAAATACAGAACTCGTGTTTCAGAGAGCTTGTGTTTTTTTTTTTTTTCTCTCCCTCCTTGCCTAAGCAATATCTATCTCACCACATTGTAAGCTACCTGTCAGACTAGCTGCATTACATTAATACTCGGCTGAATTTTAAGCGAGATTTTAGCACGCTGAAAGCAGGCGGTGTGGAAAGCAGGCTGGGCACGCTGCCAGCTGAGGATCTTAAGGAGCAAAGGCAAAAGGGGCACAGGGCAGCCCCCCCCCCAGGCTGCCATCCAGGCATTCGGTCAGCTAAACCAAGACCAAGAGTCACAACAATCTAGCGTCAACGCTGGTTTCTCAACTTTGTGCGCAACCCATAAGCAGAATGTGCATCGCTGCAAAATTCAGACCAGAGACTCTATAAGGTGGTCAAAATAACCGCACCATTTTGTGGCATTTTCACTGCTTTGCCACAGGAGCAGATGCCACTTTCCATGCCTTGGATGCTCCCCCCCCCAAGCAAGGCAGTAGCCCCCGAGGTCTCCCCTATTTGTCCTCTCCAAGGCCGCCTGCAGCATCAGTCCTTGGCCACACACCCGGCATAAAATTGCAAGCACGCAAACCGCTCACAAGAACCCCAATGCTCGTGGTTGGCATCCCATCTGCCAAGCAAGCAGGGGGGCTGTTTAATGGCTTCTGCCAAAACCCAAGGAGCATTTAAGGGCTGGAAAAACACCTGAGGTGGGATGCTCCCTATTGACACGCCAAGGTCCAACGGCTGGAGACAGGCTGGCAGACTCAGTGCCTGGACTTCAGGGTGACCTTCGCCCACAGGCTGCGAGGCCATATCCCTCCATCCCCTTCCAAAAACTCTCCTGCCAGCCAAAGCGTGTGAAAAAGGCAACTTGCTGGTAAATCAGGCCAGAACACCTGCCTCTTCTTCCTTCCAGAGAAAGATGCCTGAGCATCGCACCCTAACCAGTTCGGCTGGTCTAATAAGTCAAGACTCTGAAGCCCAACCTGGTTTCAGATTTTAACTTGTCAGGAAATCAGCAAAGCTGCAGTGGATGCTAAAGAGATGCTGGGCAGAGCGTGGCTGTACGTGCTCGGCCTCTCCTAAGGGCGAGAGAAGTTGGACAGGAGGGAACAGGTCACCCTGACAGCCATGCAGGAGGACCTGGATGCCCGAACTGAGCCGGCACACAGATTTTCAAAGGAATCAACCCAGCTGAGAAGCTTTGACTTGCCTCTGGGTTGCAGGCAAGACTGGCTCAAGTGTAGGATCAGAGCTGTTGTGGATGGGCAAATGTTTTTCACATGGGGGCCATGCCAGGCCAGGCAAAACAAGCCACCGCTGACCGAGGTTCACGCAATACGACAACCATTAGGGAAGATCTTGATGAACAAGCCTTAATGGAGACGGGGCCCCATTCTCTCAGCTGGCCCAGTTGGTGGAGATAAAAGGCCAAGACTGAGACTGTCGGGAAGAGGCTGGCTGGACCAAATTAATTTCCTTCCCTCCCTCTCTCCAGGCCCAGAGATTCCCACGCATTTTAACTAGAAAAATAATAATAATCAAGATGGCATAGTGACAAAAACATCCAAGATGGACGCTTGCCAGTTACCAGCCCTCGCTTCGGGTCCAAAACAGCTCCTGAAGGAACAACAGTTGTGGTCTTTTCTGGTGAGCTGGGAAAGATTTATCTGAAGGTTTTAGCCCATTCACAAATCTAGATTAAAAGTTTCAAGAGGCCCACTGAAGCAGCCAGGGGCAAACATCCTCCTTCCCTAAGCAGGCTGCCCCCCCTGCAAAAACGAGGACGATGCTTCTTGCTCCCAAATGCCTTGGGACTCATGCTGCAAATATGAAAAACACAGGAATGCTGGAAGGAAGGGCCATGGCCAAGAACTGCATCAGCTCCTGCTTCCTTGAGCCACAGACCGTCCAATGCTTGCTGGCTTGCTTGCACCGCTACTTTGGCCTATCATTAAAGAGCCAGAAATATCTTCTCCCTAGCTCCCACTTGCCCTGTGATCTACTGACACAATCAGAGCAAGGCTGGCTCTGCCTTCAAAACAAAACAAACAAATTTAGATGCAACTTATTTTCATATTTGGTGGACTTGTAAAGATATTAAAGCTTTTTGGATTAAGATTTGGTGGAACATTCAAAAGATTTTTTAAGAAAAAGATAAAGTTTACTCCGCAATTATTTTTGTTGGGTATTATTGTAGATTTGGATGTTAAAGGAACTAATTTGACGTTGAACTTCATAACTGCTGCAAGATTATTGGTGGGGCAATATTGGAAGAAAAACTTATTGCCTACTTTGGAAGAATGGATACTTAAAGTGTCTAATTTGGCAGAAATGGCGAAAATCTCCGCCTGTTTGAAGGATCATTCACAAGAAAGATATATTATGGTTTGGAGAAGATGGATTGATTATATTCAGAAGAAGTATGAAACTGAAAAGTATTATCTTGCTCTTGAATAGATTTTAGATAATTATTAATAGTATTAATGGTATTATTATTTTTGTCTTAATTTGTTAATACCGTATATGCCGGCGTATAAGATGACTTCCGGAAGCGCTAAACTCAGCGCCAAAGACGGGGGTCGTCTTATACGCCGAGTTGTCTTATACGCCGGAAATACTGGTAGTTTCCGGCGTATAAGATGACGTTCTAGGAAGGCGACTCGGCGATAAAAACGGGGGTCGCCTAATACGCCGGCATATACGGTATTTGTTTTGAGAAGGAGTTAAAGTGTATTATGGTTTTGATTGATAGTTTAGTTGGTTTATATTACCTAGAGTATGTTTGTTTATTTGTTACCCTGTAATCAGCTCTGGGAAGTGGGGGAGGAGGGGGATGGGTGGGTTTATATTGTAATTTGTAAAACTTTTAATAAAAAAACAAAAAACAAACAAAAAAACAAGAGCTCCTTAGGAGAGTCACAGCCAAAACATACAGCAGGCCTGTCACAAATTGTACCGGATTCCCTTGCATTCACTCCTCTGGGCAACTTGGGGCTTCCAATGAATTAATAATCCCTTAATTCCCTTTGGAGTCAATGGAACCCCTTGCCTCCAGAGGTTGTGGGTGATGCAACACTGGAGGTTTTCAAGGAGAGACTGGACAACCATTTGTATGGTGTGGTAGACTATCTCCTGCCTGAGCAGAGGGTGGGAGAAGACCACCCGAGGTCTCCTCCAACTATCTTTATTTTGTTATTCTGTTTCCTTCATTCATCAAACGCCCCTTTCCGCGAGGCGGCCTGCCGTATCCTAGGTATCCCCACCTAATGCTCGCTGCGGCTTCAATGGCTGCCTCCCCAAATTTTTCAAGCTGACACAGCTAAAAGCCACGCCACCTGGGAATTGTGACATTTGAAGGCTGGGGCCTTAAGGGAGGGTTCCACTTATTTCTGTCCCCACCCAAGAAATGCACCGCCAAACTTTCTCCCGCTGGACACCTGGCCGTTCTTGAAAGCCAGCAGCCCGTGGGTAGGTCGGAGGGGGGCAGAGCTTAGCCCTGCCCTTGCCAACTCCGTCGCCTTGGCGTGCTGCTTTTGTGAGCTTTATGGCTCCTTGTCTTATCTACCTGGGTGTTCTGGGCTAACCCACTTGCAATCTTCTCCAGATACCTGGCGAACACCTCGGAGCTTATCTGGAATAACCTTTCCCCTTTTTAGCAATTGTTTCTCCTCCCGCTGATGACATCCTAACTGCCTGCCTGGAGATAAGCCCAAGAAGGCTAGTGAAGATGGGATCTTATGGGAGGAAACCAAAAGCAGCCCGCAGCACCTTTTCTGACTCACACGGAAAAAGCAGCCAGCTCCCTTCGTCCCAGGGAAGGAACTCTCCCTAAGCTGCCTTCTTTAACGGATCAGTCCCCCGATACTGAAGGCCGTGCGGGAGAAATCTTATCCCTCGTGCAAAACTGGAGGATTAGCCAACAAGCCTTAGCAGGAAAATAAGAAGGGCACAGAAGTTTTAAAAAGTAGGAATTAGTCGTGGACTATCATCCCTGGAGCCTTCATTCATTCCATCAAATCAAGTCTTTGTTATCCTCAAAGATCAGAGCACCCCCCTGGAGCAGAGTCAAGGCGTAATCGGGAACTGATTCACCACCGGAAGTGTTTTTTTTGGCAACTTACGCTCCCTTCTATTGGGGACAAGTCCCTTTTCTATGACTCTGATAAGGCTTGTGATGAAACGTATCTCATGCATAATGGGAAAAAGAAAGAAAAAAATGCCAGGGGGATTTCTATTAACTTGCCCTTCTGGTTATTTCAGAAAAAAATCCCCCACTGTACGTTATTGTCTTAATACGAGTCCGAATGCACTTCCACATTTTCAAACAGGAAGAGCTGATTCCGTTTTATTCAGTTTCAGCAACATCAAACAACTTTTCCCGCCAGCAGTGTAATTTTTGAAAAAAACTTTTCAGGCTGCTTTCATTTTACAAGGCGAGGTAAGTCAAATCTTGGGACTCGCAGCCAGTGTTTAATTCTTAAATATACTGACTGCCTAATACACGCCAGATTGCATTATAAATACAATGCAGACACTCAGAAGAAAGACCAGCTAGTACCTCCGCCGGATACAGGTCAGGAAGTTCTAACTTTGCTGAGTTTTCTTCCCGTGTCGAAAATGATTTATTTTTATTGGTCTCTGCTGGTGTAACATTTGAATCTCGTTACACTGATATTTTAGCTTAAAAGTGGATTCAGACATACTTCAGAGATTGCTTTTAAGGGCATTTTTTTATTAAGATCCTTATCGAGGAAAAACAAGGGCTTGTTAGTTTTGTCATGCTTCTCCCTTCAGCAGCCTCTCTCCAGCTGCACCAAATTTGGAACAAGCCCTGCTTCAACTGGACTTTATTAATCTGCCAAAAATCAAAGCACAACCTGGGGGAAAGCAATTATTTCCAGCTCAATGATGATTAACAAGTTAGTTCCTCAACACCCTGGCAAGGAAGGCATGGCTGCTTGATAAACACTCGACCAATTAAGAGAATTTGGGAATCACAACACATTAATTCACTCGCCGGCTGGAGATAAAGCTCCAGTCCAGAAGGAAGGAGGTGCCTCTGGCTTTTCAGAAAGAACGTGAAACCTCCTCAAAAAGGAGAAACCGGAACCCTTATAAGAGGTTGAAACTAACAAGACACTAGAACTTCCAAAAACAAATTGCACCCTGAGCTCTTATTATGAGATTTATCCAGCACCCCAAGATGGGAGGATGCAAACACACACACACACACACACACACTATTGTCCTCGATAGGTGTGCAAGCTTTGGATCAAAAGCAGTCACAGAAAAAGAGAAATCTGATCAAGAACTAGTTTCTATGAAGCAAAGGTGGAGGAAAAAAGAACACATGGTTGAATGAGATTCTTGACTGGAGATGAGCACTGGAAGGAGGAGGAGGAGAAGGCCTCCTGGTTTCCCCCCCCCCCAGGGGGCAAACACAAGTGTTTCCCCCCTAGGGACTCAAGGTTAGCTGTCCCATTGTGACATTTAGCTGGCCCTTGCTGCTGACATGCGCTCAAAGAAAGATGCTGGGAGTTGGTGCCGGGGCAGTGACCTTACACAAGAAGTAACAGATGGTGGGAGGCAGGCCTTTTGTCTGGAGAACCCCCTCCCCCAGGCTCAAGCGTGCCTCGGGCATGGAGGCACTAAAAGGAGGAGTGGGCTCAGGTCCCTGCAGGGAGACACCGGGAGATGCCTACAGAGATAGAGACGGGGCCTCATGCAGCACTTATACTGACTCTCCATGAATGCAGCCTAATTGCACTCCAGATTAAATAATAGGCTGGGAAAAGATCGACCGTCATTAGTGGGTGTGGAACAGAAATCTAGACTGAGAGAGGAGTCTGGAGCAGGGGGGGAAAGACCCCCTCAGAGATCAGGCTTGGCTCCAGTAGGAGAAGGAAGAGCCAGGATATGGTTCAGCAATTGCAGAAGCTGTCCCTGTAGTGTAGGTCCAAGTTTTGCCTTACCCGAATGAGCCCACCTTTGGCTACAGATAGGTATAAAGCCCCTCCTAGCCCCCTCCACCCCATGTTTGATGCACAACCCGGTTTGGTGCAGCCCAGGCCCTGGCCCTTGACCCACACAACGACCACAAGCTGAATAAGAAGAGCGAGAAACTGAGTGAGTCAGAGGAAAGAAGCGGTTTTCTGGATGTGCGAAAAAGGGCAGCCGAGAAGTCAGGCAAGGCTCCTGGCCCAGACGTTGTATTTATAGAATCCCAGTTTTTGTTTTGAATCGCACACTCCTTGGCCTGACACAAAGCAGGATAGGAAACATGGCCAGAGTTCAAAGGCTTGGGGGGGGGGGAGGAAACATTCGGCGGAAGTCTTATTTTCAACAAAGGCTGACTCCCATACGTCAGTGAGCTGAGAATGCCAGCCAGGCAGAGCTGGGGGGTCTTCCTACACACAAGATGCTGATTTGCACAGGCGTGCACGGAAGAGGAGCACGAAAGGGGTGCAGGCGTGCTCCTCTTCCGTGCAGGAGGAGGATGGGCATGGAGAGAGGAGCCAGCCTGCCCCTGAGGCTGGCTGGCATGGATGCCACCTTCCCCCCCCCCCCCCGCGGTGCTCCCCATCCAAATGCTGCACCACTGAGCTCAGATGCCAAAAAGCAGGACTGACTAAGAGAAATCCAGAGAGGCAAGCAAGCAGGCAGGCACTCCGCAGCCGAAGGCTCCAAGCAGGAAAGCAGATGTCTCTGGAATGCCTGCCTTTATCCTCCCACCCTTTGCAGCAAACTCAGCCCTGGGAAGCAGGGTTTTTTTTCCTCTCCCCTGGGGCAGTTCTCACCCCAGGCCCACAGGAAGAGGGGCTCCCCGTTAAATCCTCTCCAGGGCTCCCCGTCAATTCCTCTCCCATTTACTGGGTTCCTCCAATTCTCCCTGCAGTGCCTCCCACAAAATCTTCCTTCTCAGCCCCCTTCCTCCTCTCTCTTCCCAGCCCCTTTTTTTGTGGGGGAGGGGGGAAGCCAGCTCAGGGAAGAGGGTTCACACCCCCTTGATACACAAAAGGGGGGCAGGCCTCTCCTCTTCTTCCTCCCCAGCCGTTCCACTCCGGCCTGTCTCCCCAGAAGCCCCCTTGGGCCTGGTGCTGCAGGGGAGGGGCCCCTTGCAGGCCCTTTTTCTGCCTGGAAGCCCCTTCCCCGCCTCAGCTCCCCATTTTCAGCTTCTGGTCAGCAAGTGGTCCTCAGCCTTCCTTCCCTCCTCCCCAGAGAAGCAAGAAGCCCCCTCCCCCCCAACCCATCCAGCCTCCCTCCCCTCCCCCTCCTCCTGGGCCTGGGAAGAGGCAGTCAGACGTTCCTGCCTGGCCTTGCCCACTCCCACTATCTTATCCGCAGAGAAGCCAAGGCCACAGAGGGGCCAGGCTCAGCCTTGAGCCCCTCATGCATTTGGGGGAGGGGGGAAACAGGGCAGCCCTGTCCCTGCCCCCCAAAAAGGCCCAACCCCCCAAAAATTCCATTTGAGACCATCCCTGCTTCATCCCATACACTCTCATGGCCTTGCAGGGGGGGCTCATTCATCTCTAGGAGGGCTTATGGACCCCTCCCCAACACTGGGCTCCTTTCCTTCCTAACCTGCAGCACAGGAACGGAGGCCAAGCAGCAATCCCTGATCCTGGAGGCTATCGACCTATTATAGCTAGGGATGCCAGATCAGGGGCTCCCCTCTCATCTCTTGCCACCCAGGGAAGGAGGGGCTCCCTTTCCTTCCCTCCTCCCACCCAGGAAAGGAGGCCAAGCAGTGATCCTTGATCCTGAAAGAGCAGCCCAGTTTGTCTGATTGGGGACCCCCCCACACACACACACCGTCTCTTGCCAGGCAGGAAAGGAGGGGCTCTTCCCCCATTTAGGGCAATAAAGGAGGGGCTATTCTCCCCCTCATCTAGGGCAGGAAAGGAGGCCAAGCAGCGATCTCTGACCTAATGGAACCCAGGCAGCCTGACCCCCCCCCTGCCCGCCCCGGAGGAGAGGAGGGGCTCTCTTCCTTCCCCCTCCCCCCTCAGGAAAGGAGGCCAAGCGGCGATTTCCCCCCCCCAACCCTCCCGCCAGGAGGATAGACGCGAGCCCCCCCACCCCCACCGGTGGGAAAGGAGGCCCCGCGGCGACCCACCTGCCCTTGTAGTCGTCCCTCTCGCGCTTGACTTTGGCCAGGACGTTGTAGAGGGCGCGGATCTCGGGCGTGATGGTGTCGATCTGGACGCCCACGCCGTCCGGGTGCACCCACGACACGCCGGGGCCCTGCAGGGTCTCCAGCCCGCCGCCGCCCGTCCGCCGCACCTGCCGGTAGCTCCAGATGGTGCCGGGCAGGCGGCCGTAGGGCGAGGAGGAGGCGGCGGCGGCGGAGGAAGCAGCGGCGGCGGCCGGGGAAGGGGCGGCGGCCGGGCCGAGGGGCGGCTGGGGGTCGGTCTGCACGGCCTGGTGCCGGGGGAAGCGGCGGTAGCGGAGGCGGCGCTCGCGCTCGCCCAGCTGCGCGGCCTGCAGCTGCTTCTCCAGCAGGCGGTTGCGGCGCTCCAGCTCGTGCACCTTGGCCAGGAAGCAGCGGAAGCGCACGTTCAGCCCCTTCAGCAGGTGCAGGTGCGAGCCCAGCTCGCTCCGCAGCGCCGAGGCCGCCGCCGGGGGAGGCTCCTCGGCCAGGGCCGCCAGGGCCGCCGCCTCGCCCAGCATCATCGCGCTCCCCCTCGGCCCGCTGCCCTCACCGCCCGCCCATCTGCGCGCGCAGCCTCCGCAGAGCTCGCGCGCCCGCCGGCGAATGAGGCGCACCCGCGCCGGACCGGCCGACGCCGCTTCGGGGGGCGGGCACGGCACGCCCTCGCCGACACGCCCCCTCCAGCCCGCCCGCACGTGCGCCGCGAGCTAGCGCGCATGCCCGGGCCGGCACGACCGGTCCATCTCCAGTTGGACGCAGGGGAATGGGGGGAGGGGGGGGAAAGACAAGAGAGAGAGAGAGAGAGAAGAAAACCAGATGGTGTGGTCCAGTTGAATTCTCTCCAGCGCGCATGCCCGGGCGGGCCGGCAGGACCGGTCCATCTCCAGTTGGATGCCGGAGGGGGTGGAGGGAGTTGGTGACAGAATAAAGTCGAGTTTATTTCTCTCCCCGGTTTTTTTTATTTTATTGTATGGTCTCTCTTTTATTATAAATGGGTTGTTAGGCTTGGAGATCCGGAAGGACAGAGGTCAACTAAAAAGAGTGGGCTTCAGCTGCTAGAATCCCCCCCCAGACGGAGTTGACCAGGGGTCTTCAAACTTGGACCTTTGATGACTTGTGGACTTCAACTCCCAGAATTCCTCAGCCAGCGTGCCTGGCTGAGGCATTCTGGGAGTTGAAGTCCACAAATCATGAAGGGGCCATAGTTCCCCCATGCTGGCTGAGGCATTCTGGGAGTTGAAGTCCACAAGTCATGAAGGGGCCATAGTTCCTCCATGCTGGCTGAGGCATTCTGGGAGTTGAAGTCCACAAATCATGAAGGGGCCATAGTTCCCCTATGCTGGCTGAGGCATTCTGGGAGTTGAAGTCCACAAATCATGAAGGGGCCATAGTTCCTCCATGCTGGCTGAGGAATTCTGGAAGTTGAAGTCCTAAAAGGGCCAAGCTTGAAGACCCTGGGGTTGACAATCAGCTGGAGGATTTGTAGTCCTCTTCATGGGGCTGAACTACATTTCCCAGCATGCTGCTGTGGACCAATTGGCTGGAAGGGCTAATTCTTGGGGGAGAATACTCCCTGGAAAAAAAGACCCCAGAGGTTTTTTGGGGGAGGGGGTGCTTTGACCAGCTGAGTCTGGTGATGCCAAACTTTGAAAATGGATCAGGTTCCCGTGCCAGGTTGAGCAAGGAAGAACCCACCAGCCATTGTCTCCCCATCTCTGCCGCTTTAAGAAGGACTTCAATTCCCACAGGTTAAAACAACTCTTTGCAGGCTGGGGGATTCTGGGAGTTGAAGTCCATTCCGTCTTAAAGAGGCAGAGGTTGAGAAGCACTGACTCAAATGAACACGGCAAGGGTCCAATGGCATCAGCCTGCAATATGTCTATTTTTAAACCCCTATTGCAGCTTGAACAGATATTGGTATTGCTGGCCGGAGAGGAAAAAAACCTATAGGACAATTTTTAAAAAAAGACTTATACGGACTTTTTGCAGAGAGGGAAAAAAAGACGCAAAATTGCATTTGGCTCAGTCACCGCAACCAGAGATTTTACTCTTCCGAGCTTTCAGAAAGAGTGCATCTTTCTGTATTTATTTATTTATTTATTGTCATATTTATGTAGTGTACATCGGAGGTGGTGACCCTATGAGAGCTGAATGCAACGAAATTTCATTTTAACGTGTGCCGATTAATGCCCGTTCAAATTGGCAATAAAGTTCTTCTAAGTATAATTATCCTGGGACAGGTATATTTGCCTTCATGAGAAAAAAGATGACGTATGCACTTGGGGAGAAAGCGTTGAACAGGGAGGGGAAAGATTAAGAGGGCAATTAATTAGCAGCTCGCTTCTCCCCCCCACTTTTATCTTGCTTTTTTCAAATACTTGCATCTGAAAATAAAACGCAATAAAACGTGTATCTGTTTTTCTCCTAAACAAAGATTCTCTTCATCCCTCCAGCATCTTCTGGGCTAATGGCCCCATGCGAAGGCATCTCCTCCCCAGCCCTGTGCATCTTTCACCAATTTCCATCCGCCCGTCCCGCCATCTTCCCCTTGGCGCCTCTGCAAAGAGAGAAGCACCTGTCCTCCCCACTCTCCTATCCTTGAAAAGGCCTCTTTGGGAGAAGCCTGCACAGTGTGTGTGTGTGTGTGTGTGTGTGTTTTCGTATAGGGACTGAAGAAAGTGCAGTTGTGCTGCTGCTCAAAAGCCCACTTGGTCTTGGTAAAGTGGTTCGTGCTGCTTCGTTATAGAAAGTCTGCAACAACAATAGACCTGAAATGTCTATTCACCCACAAAAATCAATCCACGCGCCTCCCTCTGGGCTCCTCCGGGTTCAGACAACCAGGGTACCAAATCCTCGGTCTTCAGCAGGTGGTCCCCCCTACTCAAACCCTGGAGCGAAGGGGTCGCCCACCCTGCCAGGCCAAGGGATAACTTGCAGATTGCTGAGTAAGCCGAGCGGCCTTCTGAGTGGCTTGTGTAAGTCGCAAACGTGCAATGGCACAATGGGGGAATCTCGCCAAAAGACACATCCCCGTTCACCACAGCTGGAAGTGGAAATTCATCTCGGTTCCCAAAGGAGCCTGGAGGAAGAGCCCGGCTCGGCTTGGCTCAGGCGGTGTCTCCCCTGTGCGTATTCCTGGCGTCCTTGAGGCCCGGGAGCCTCAGGGATTGCTGGGCTGGTCCCCGTCTGCTGAAATAATTAACCAGGGAAGGCGTACTCACCTGGCACAGGGACAGGTGTTATCTAAACAGGCGAGAGGCTGCACGGAGCAATTATGCTTAATTGTTTGTGCCTGGCAAAGGAGTCCTGGCAGAGAGCACTTCCCACACAGTACCTAAGATGCTGGGGAAGAGCTGGGAGGCACGGCGGAAGATGCCCACCCCATCGCCACCCCCTCTGCAAAGACCCTGTCAATGCTGCGACAAACCGAAGTGAAGCCATATTCATTTTGTCTTCATTTGCCACATATTACCGTATTTTCCGCCGTATAAGATGACTTTCTAGGCATGGAAATCGGCGCCAAAGTCGGGGGTCGTCTTATACACCGAATCGTCCTATAAGCTGGAAAATACGGTACTTTAGAGAATTTAGATGAAAGGGAGGATGGGGGGATGTAGTTTTCTCAGTTAGCCCAAAATTCAAATGTGTGAGAATCAAGGTCATTGCTGATAACATTTTGGCGGGTTGGAGAGCTGGGAGGAGAGCCCGCCTTTTTGTAACAATGGGCAAACGGGATTTATGACAGCAAAGTGGGGTGGGAAATTGCAATTTGTAACTGTGTAACCAGGGGGAGGGGATTTTTTAGTCTTGGGTTCACCTTTGTAGGGGCCAATATCTTGTGTCCTAAATAAAGTGTTCTTTGAGGAAGAAATCTTTGCCTTGAAGTTCTTTTAAACCAGGGGTCTTCAAACCTGGCCCTTTGATGACTTGTGGACTCCAACTCCCAGGGGTCTTCAAACTTGGCCCTTTGATGACTTGTGGACTTCAACTCCCACAAGTCATCAAAGGGCCAAGTTTGAAGACCCCTGGTTTAAACGGTTTCATCTATCAGAACCACGACGTTCCCATTGCTTCCGCATCCCACGCAAGAAGCCGGCAAGGGCTTTTCCCTACAATAACGCCCTCCTATTCGCTTCCTGAATTAGCCACAGCGAGGGTAGGCTTACACTGAGATCACCATCATGTGCCAATAATTCACGGCCCAACCCATGCCACCCCCCTCCCCAGACTGGCTTTCTGCAAGATCAAAGAGCCAGCATGCCTCAGAATTAGGCTTGGCCTGGCTGCTTCGTGCCAGACCAGATTGAAAAATCGCCATTGGGTGGTGTGTTGTTTTGGTTTTTGTTTTGCTACAGCTTCCTTATTTTAAAGTCGGATTCAACTTTCGTATTGGCATTTCCCTAACGGGCACCCAAGAGACAGGCTGGAGCGGAAGAGGCGGTATTTAGAAAACCGGATGAGTGAACAACCCCCCAGTACTGCCCCCCCTTGAGAAAACTATAGCTTGGCTCACTCTGGTTTCAGCACCGAAAGCCAATATATAGTCCTTGACGTATGATCAAAATGGAGCCCAAAATTTCTGTGGCTAAGCGAGGCATTTAATGAGCAGGTTTTGCCCCATTTTACGACCTTTCCTGCCATGGCTGTTAAGCGAATCATTGCAGTTGTTAAGTGGGTCACACGGACGTTAAGTGAATCCGGCTTCCCCCGTTGTCTTGGCTGGTCAGAAGCTCGCAAAAGGGAATCACGTGAAACCTCCCGCCCCGGGACGCTGCAACCGTCATAAATATGAGTCAGCTGCGAAGCGCCTGGATTTTGATCACATGCTGCAACGGTCGTACGTGGGGAAAACGGTCGTAAGAGTCACTTTTTGCAGCGCTGTAACTTCAAACCGTCACTAAACGGACCGTTGTAAGTCAAGGACGACCGATGCTTTACACTCTGGCAAAAATTGTTCCTTGGCTGTTTTGACGGAACCACCTAGAGGAGACCTGTAACGCCTTGACTGAACTCAAGCAGAAAAGGGAGGCCCTTTTGCAGGCAGGCCCAATATTTTTGGCGAAATCTCTTGCACAAAAGTTGGGTTGTTTTTTTTCCCACCAAGAAGGACACGCTGTGTGCGCAGAGAGGGATGTGGCGTCCCTGACAGGAGCTAGGGGCAGGTTCTTGCACGTCACCGGAGTGATCCAAAGCAGCTTCACAATTAAATGATTCAGAGAACCAGCCTCTCCCCTTCCCAAGGGTGACTTCATACCCTAAAAACTCGTAAAATTTTGGTGTGGAGGAGGAAAAATGGGATGAGCAATATGGGTAAGTCGGCTTGGCTTGGCCCTATAAGGTACAGGACTAGCAACCTGAAATGCATCACCCACAATTCAGGTGGCAGGAAAATAGAGTTGCTAAGACCCACCAAGGAGCCAAACGAGGACACGTCGCACCACGCCAGCTTGACTCACAATCACTCGGGCTACCAAAATCAACATTTACCTAGATGGAGATTCGATTAAAAAAAAAAAAGTACCGTACAGTGCCTAATAAGATCTCTGAAAATCTCAATCTATCTCAATCTGATTTATGTAAGGAGCAGGTTTTCCTATTTTAAAGTGAGTCAAGTGAGATGACATTACTTACACAGGAGATTGTCGACATTACACCTGGGCAGGAGAAACCAAAGGTACAAGTACAGATTAGGCAAAATCTGGCTCAAAAACAGAGGGGGATCTTGGAGTCCTAGTGGATGATATCACTTAAACATGAGCCAGCTGTGTGCGGCAGCAACTAAAAATGCTAATATAATCCTTGGTTGTATAAACAGAGGCATAGAATCAGAATCACGTAAAGTATTAGTTCCGCTTTATAAAGCCTTGGTGAGGTCACACCTGGGATACTGCATCCAGTTTTGGTCAAAAGATGTTGAGACTTTGGAAAAAGCGCAAAAAAGAGCAACTAAGATGACTAAAGGCCTGGAGACAAAAGCATGCAAAGAACGGTTGCAGGAATTGGGTATAGGTAATCTAGAGATAAAGAGGACTCAGGGTGACATGATAGCACTATTCCAGTATTTGAGGGGCTGCCCCAAAGAAGAGGGAGTCAAGCTCTTCCCCAAAGCATCTGAGGGTAGGACAAGAAACAACGGATGGAAACTAATCAAGGAGAGAAGCAACCTGGAATTAAGGAGAAACTTCCTGACAGTGAGAACAATTAACCAATGGAACAGAAGTTGCCTTCAGAAGTTGTGAGTGCTTTATCACGCAAGGTTTCTAAGAAGAGACTGGACAGCCGCCTGTCTGAAATAGTATAGGGGAGGGGTCTTCCAACGTGGCCCTTTTATGACTTGTGGACTTCAACTGGCTGAGGAATTCTGGGAGTTGAAGTCCACAAGGCATAAAAGGGCCATGTTGGAAGACCCCTGGTGTAGACTCTCCTGCTTGAGCAGGGGGTTGGGCTAGATGGCCTCCAAGTCCCTCCCAGCTCTATTCTGACTGATTCATTTGAAACAATCTCAGATGAGGGTGTTGGAAAAGGAGCTCATGTTTCCTGATAAGGGGAGAGGAAATTGTGCATCGGCAAGATAAAAGGGGTGAAGTGGAATTTTTATTGCTGGGCAAACAGAGGCAAATTGCAACTGAGACTTCTTGCACTGGATCACCGCCAGAAAGTGGCAGTGTAAATGGTCCCAGGGCTGGTTTCCTTCCATGCTTTTTTTTATTTTGTTTTTAACAAAAACACAAGGAAGAAAAGTCCTGGGAACCCAGTTTGCTTGTGCCTTGATAAGAGACAGTCCCGTTCTTGATTTATCACAAACAAGAGTTTTTGCGCTCAAAGAGCTAAACTCTTTGTAGGAAAAGAATTCCCCGTCTCAGCAGAACTGGGATTGCTGTTTCCGGAGTCATCCCCAACAATGCTTCTGTGCCGAGGGACCCCATTGGGAGCTCCCCAACTGGGGAACCCCTCGGAAAAAGAAACTGAGCAGGTCAGAGTCGACCGACAGGTGAGGCTGATGCAATGAGCTCAGCAGCATCTGAAAGCGACGCCTTGCTTTGGGCCGAGGATGGAGGCTTCCGAGCAACCTTTTGAAAGGCCATCAGCAAAATGAGTCAATTCCATCTTGGTGTGGCTCCCTTGGGGAGTATCTGGGTGGGGCAGGGACAGCCGTCCGCCAGGCTACTCCCTCACTTCTGCGAAGGCAGCAGAGGGGCTGGAGATTCGGATCCTTCGTGGTGCTTCTCCTTGGCTCTTGGCGAGAATCCCGTCAGCCAGCTGAAGCCGCCCTGATGTTTTGCACAGCCTGGCGTAACGCACCGGCCTGATTCATTTCTTCGCACGATCACCAGTGTTGTCCAGTGGTTCAGAGTGAATCTGGGAAGAACTGAACGGGCTGCAAAGTACGGAAAGAGCTACGTCCCCCAGGATTTGGGATCGCAGGCAAGACGTGCCGAAAGAAAAGGATTTGGGGTTCAAGAAAAGTTGATTTCCCCCCCCCTCCAAGCGCAGAAGCGAGTCTGGAAATTGGGGTACCCAAAGATGTGACTCCTTCTCCTTGCCCTGGCTCTGGACCCATGAGGTTCGCCACCACAAAAAAAAAAACCACGGATTGCCTGCCAGGTTTTGCAAACACTTGCCATGAAGCCTTTTGGTGTCTGTGGTTATGTCAGGCCGCCCGACCTTTGTGCCATCTGGTTCACCCAACGCAAACTCCTTCGCCCATTTAAGACAAGCCCGTACAATCCTCCAGTTCAATAGCAGGATCCTTTCCTAAGCCTGGCTCGAACCGCAACACGGGGCGTGCCACAAACGCCCCTGCTCAGCCTTGCCTCACTGATCTGAAGAAAAAGAAAAAAAAAAGAAAGCCAAAGTCTTAATTACTCTTGCTGGGATCAAAAGATGCTTTTGGAAGCCACCCAGAGCCTTTGATATATACAAGATGCAAATGAGGAGGGAAGAAAAATGGTTTAGGAAAAGAAAACAGCTTACGTAAGTCAGGAGATATTGCCGTAATCGTTCAGAGAAACAAAACATTGACAGATCTCTGGGCCCCGAGACGGATTAAATAACCCCAATTCTCCGGGGTTATTAAGATTTAAGTCAATGAGACAAGATTGGGGGGTGGGGGGAAGGAAGGTGGCCATTTGAAGCCACCCCCTCCTGTGCACGAACAACCCTCTCAAGTTTTCTGCACGCTGGAAAGTCACAAACTCTCGGGGATCGGTCCACTCCTCCAGCTGAAGGGGCCTGGATCCCTCTGGCTGCAAAAGAGATCCTGTCTCAGAGACCCTCTGTCTCTGCTCTCTGGAAGGGCTTCTGAATGGCGGGATCAACTTAGCCCAGGGGTTGATCAAACTTGGCCCTTTTATGACTTGTGGACTTCAACTCCCAGGATTCCTCAGTCAGGCATGCAAGTCCAAAGTCATAAAAGGGCCAAGTTTGAAGACCCCTGACTTAGATCAATGGCTCAAGGGCCACGTTTGGTGGCTGAGAGCAAAGGGATCCCATTTGGGAATGCCTCCATAATTTGCTTCAGAATCCAGTATGGCTCCCAAGCGAGCAACGTAGAACAACTCTAAGGAGTAACAATGTTCACCTGAATCGCAGAATCCCAAAAGCAATCCGCTGTGCAAGGAGGGGAATCCAGGCCTCCTTGAGAAGTAACAGCCCTGAAGGGGAGATCCCACCTCCCTGGGACTACGGATCCTGCCCTGAGCAATTTTTCCTTTCCAATGGAATCCAGATTCTGCAAGCTTCCTCCTTCCGTTATATTTTCAAGATGGACAGTGTTTAATATTTATTTGTTATGTACGTGTAGGAGTGTGGGTCTATACATATGTTGTACATAGTATGTTTAGGGGTGTGTTATGTATGTGTTTCACTTTGAGAGCGGGCAACTAAATTTCATTTTTGATGTGTGCCGTTGTGCCCACAGTAAAAAAAAATGACAATAAAGGTTATCTTATCTTATCTTATCTTATCTTATCTTATCTTATCTTATCTTATCTTATCTTATCTTATCCTATCCTATCCTATCCTATCCTATTGTCATGGTTCCGAAAGAACCATGTTCTTGCTTGACACCTATCTTATCTTATTCCTGGGAGCCAGCATCTGAGCCAAAGGATTCATTAAGCTCTGCGTTTTGGCTCTTGGCTGCCATGATCCCTGACATGCTTGAGAAGTGATCCGTTTGCCCAATCTGGATGGGTTTATTCACACTTTTGTCGCAAAGGATCACCAGCTCCGAAAAGACAGAATGGAGTTTTCCAGATCAGACTTGAAAAGACGGCAAGAGTTGTCCTTAAAGCAGGGGTCTTCAAACGTGGCCCTTTTATGACTTGTGGACTTCAACTCCCAGAATTCCTCAGCCAGGCACGTGTGAAGTTCACAAGTCATAAAAGGGCCACGTTTGAAGACCCCTGCATTAAAGGTTTTGTCATCTAATTGAAATACACACACACACAAACACACACACACACACACACACACAAACGATCTGGCTTGGGAATTTGAAAGGGCGATGGATGCCTCGGGTGTCATGTTGTCTTCTGAATTTTGCCAAAATCAGGCAACGCATTAGCTTTTCTCCTGGCAAAGGATCTCAGCTTCCCCACCTGTTCCTTTCGGAGGAAGAGAGTGTTGATTTGTTTTCCTAATTAAGATGAGAATGTCAGCCTGGGGTAAGATCTATGTCATGGTTCCGACAGATGAAACTCTTTAAAAGAACTTCAAGGCATTGTTTACCTTAAAGAATCTATTATTCGGGAAACAAAGTATTGGCACTACATAGCTGAAACCAAAAACTAAATTCTGCTCCCCTGGATACAAAGTAACAAAGCACAATTCCCTCCTCCAATAAACTGTCATAAATCACATTCCCCAATTAACCTGAAACAAGGGGTTCCTCCCCAGCTCTCCAGCCCCACAACGCTATCAGCTCTGGGCCCAATGACCTTGGATTCCCATGGCTGAGTTATTATTGTTATGACTAGCTGGACTCTCATCCACATTCCTCCTCCCAACATCAACTAACTCTAAAACAGTGGTTCTCAACCTGTGGGTCGGGACCCCATTTGGGGTCGAACGACCATTTCACGGGGGTCGCCAAACAACGCAGTCCGCCATTTTTTTCCCCTTTCCTTAGCTGTGCTACTCCCTTTTATTCTATTGGCTTTTGAAAGCCAATAGAATAGACTCTCTTGAATAGAGTCTAATTCTATTGGCTTTCAAAAGCCAATAGGAATTGTCCAGGCTGTCTCTGCCCTGCTGAGCCCGCCAAAAGTCCCATTCTGCAAACAGTGCTGCACTAGTAGAGTAGACCTCGACTTACGACCGGTTAAGTAGTCCTCGACTTACGACCGGTTGGGGGTCGCGGCATTAAAAAGGTTGAAAACCACTGCTTTAAAAGCAATAGAGGAAAAATGGCTGCATTTCCATCTGTTGTCAAAACAAGAACATCCGATGTTAGCAGCATTGACAGCCTACCTTTCCAGGAAAGGGGGGGGGGGAAAGGATCCTCAATTCCTGCCGGAGGGGAGAATAATTCTTGCATCCTTAATTCTCCCCCCTTCCCTCCAAGGAGGTTGCTCAGAGCACCTGAGGATCGTGTCTGTCGCTCCAGCACCTGTTCCCTTAGGGGTTCTCTGGGGAAACAAGACCCAGCAAGGCGGATTCACACACTCTTTTCAGCCAAGGATGCTGTCAGAAAGAGCAAACTGAAACTAAACGTGAAGATTAAAAGTTTCTGCCACCTTGGGAGGGGACGTGTCCCAGCAGAGCGACGACCTTCAACCCGTTGTTAGCATTTTACCAGATCCCATTTCACTAGAGAGGGTTAAGGGCTGCAAAGGTCCAGGCAGAGATGCTTGCATGAGGTCAGAGGGCAAAGAACCTGCTGGACTTGCAAACTCGAGGCCCGGATGGACTTGCCTTCACCAGGAGAAGAGCCACAGCCAACTTCTCCCAAACCAAGGGGAAACCGAGGCTACGGCCGAAGGGCAGTCAACCGAGTTTCAACGTACTTTATAATTTAATGAAAAGAAGGACTAAGGGTGACATGATAGCAGTGTCCCAGTATTTGAGGGGCTACCACAAAGAAGAGGGCACGTGTATGTGTGTGTGTATCGAACTATTCTCCAAAGCACCTGAAGGCAGGACAAGAAGCCACAAAACTAATCAAGGAGAAGAGCAACCTAGAGCTAAGGAGACATTTCCTAACAGCGAGGACAATCAATCAGTGGAACGGCTTGCCTTCAAAAGCTGAGAATGCCCCATTGCTGGAGGTTTTAAAGAAGAGATGGACAGCCATTTGTGCAGAATGTTATGGGGCAGTGGTCCCCAACTTTTCTGGCTCCGTGGACTGGCAGCAGCTCCAAGCGGCTATGGGGGGGGGGAGATGGTTTTGCGTAGGCAACCTAATTCCTCGCGTGTCCAAATGGAGTTTTGCACGCTTGCACGGCCTAGTTCCCAATGAGCCACGGCCCAGTACAGGGGTTGGGGACCCCTGGCAGAGGGTCTCCTGCTCCTGCAGGGGGTGGGACTAGAAGACCTCCAAGGTCCCTTCCAACTCTCTTATTCTGTTATAAGTCCCAAAACTAAAAGTTCCTAAGCTGAGCACTCTTGGCCAGCCCATTACAACTGAAAAAACCCAACCTCACAAATCCACATGGAACTATGGACCCTGCAGGCATGGGATGCCAGCAAGGAAACGGAGGTGAAATGCACGCAAGAAATGCCAGTGGGCAGAACAGCCAGGATGCAGAGCGTAGAGCAGGGGTCTTCAAACTTGGCAACTTTAAGACTTGTGGACTTCAACTCCCAGAATTCCGCTGGCTGAGGAATTCTGGGAGTTGAAGTCCACAAGTCTTAAAATTGCCAAGTTTGAAGACCCCTGGCGTAGAGGAACTTGAAGTTGTCAACGCAGCCTCCTTGAGCTCAGGGCGATGGGTTCCCAGGCTCCACAAGAGACTAGGGCATAAGAAGGGAGGTCCAACTTTGCCATCCTGAGGTTAAATCTGCTGCACGAGCACCCAGCTTCCTGTCTGCCATTTTGGGGCGGGCATTTCCACTTTTGCACACTGGGGAAGGCACACAACGCTTCTGGGTTCTCGGTGTTTCCTATCAGTCTTTGCCCAACCTTGTGTTTCGCTGCTACGTTCGGCCGATTGGTGGTGTCCAAAAGAGTAAACACAATTGCTTTGTGTGTTGTCATTGGCTCCTATCGGGGGCCGCGTGGACCCCAATTTGTTCCCTCTTGGACGGCCCAATTGTGCACGGCCATTTACGCAAAGCTGAGGCATATTTCTTGGAAATAAAGCCATGAAGGAAAAGGAGAAAGTGATGTCTATGGAGATTCTCCGTCATCCAGGACACGGTTTGGACAGACAAGACTGCTGATTTGAAAGAAGGGTCAAAGAGGCCATCAAGGCTGGTCAAGGTTGACATATGATGATGTCAACAGAGAGGGACGAATACGACATCATCTATCACCAGCCTACAACACGGTCCTTTCAGCAGTTCCAAGAAGGCTCCACACTCATTTGCACCACTCAGGTGACCCTGAGGACACAGATAAGCCTCCAAATGGCCTCAACGACTCTCTAAAAGAGTGCAAATGACCGGCTGTCTGCAAGGAATATCCATCCTTCCATTTCCCCACCATCCGGTCAGAGCTGAAGAAGCTTCTTGGAGGAGAAGCAAAAGGTCTTCAAAGGAAAAACAAAATTCAGTTGCCTCTTGGAAAAAGCACCCTTCGGACGAGAAAGAGTGATGGAAGGAGAAAAGGGAGAACGAGACCAATTCAGAGCTACCGTTATCCACAGGGATTTTTTTTTTTAAAAAAAAGAAGAGCCCTCGGAATAGGTTGCCTTCATTCCCTGCTTGACAAGAAACCAGGATGCACGAATGCCGGTTGAGGCATCGCCGGCAAAAACTTATTTTGGCGTCAGATTTATCTGCGGCTCTGCCCAAATGGACAGGTGTTCTCTTACGAACAGCCAGAGTTTAAAGGTCGGTCCAGAGATGGCCCATAGCCTGGCCCTGTCTTTTTGCCATGCTCCAGAGCCCAAAGACTCCTACATGGGCTTCATTTCAAAGGAACCTCTGCGTGTTTTACTGCAAAGAGCTGGGAAACGACCAAGGGCTGCCGGGAACTGGGTTCCTGAGCCCAATCTTTTTTGCTTTTGCTAACTCCGGGCCTCTTCCTTGGATCTCTCCTATTCATCCCCCCAGCAGTAAAACGGTCCGAAAAGTGGAGTTTGCCAGCCAGCTTTTGAGTCCCTTGGCTTCCCCCTGCCAACAGGCAGCAAAATGAAAGGCCAAAAGAAATTGCTTTCAAAAGAGAGGAAGGTTTTGGCAGAGGTTGGCAACTGCGGCCCCTGAGCCAAATTTGTCCTCCTCCAGTTGCCAACTCCCATCTTGAATCGCTCATCTTCCCACCGCCTCTACTGGGACACCTGTTGATTCGGATTTTATTTGGCTTTTTCTTGGGAGCTATCAGCTGGAAGGCTGTACCGGAATGCGAAATGCTGTTATTCTAATCTAGGGCCTATTCATGCCGCAGGCGAGAATGACGCAAGGCCTCACGTGGTGCCGAGAAGGAGAATAAGCACGAACAAGCGGCCTTTGATGCCGAAGCACTTTCTCCTACACGTGAGCATCCCTCTTCTGTATAGTTAGCCCTCCAGTTACGACCCACAATTCAGCCCGACGTTTCTGAGACAGTTGTGAAAAGTGAGCTTTGCCCCATTTTACGACCTTGGTTAAGCGAGGCACTGCAGCTCCGTTAAGGTTTTGTCAGAAGGTGGCAAAAGGGAGTCACGTGACCCTGGGGGGACGCTGTGACTGTTGTGAATACGAATCAGCTCTCAAGTGTCTGAATTTTGATCATGCGACCGTGGGAATGCTGCGACGGCCATTAAGTGTGACAAACGGTCCTCTGTCACTTTTTCCAGTGCCGTTGTAACTTTGAAAAGTCACTAGACGGACTGTTGTAAATTTGAGGACTCCCCGTAGGGCATCAAAGACCTTTTTACCACTAAGGGCTCAAACTCAAGCAGTTTTTATAAAATTCATTCTCCAAAGAGACCCCAAAACACGCCACGTTTTCCCAAAATTGCACCAACCGGTTGTAAACTTCACATGTTCTACAGCAGGGGTCTTCAAACTTGGTCCTTTTAACTCCCAGAATTCCTCAGCCAGCATGGGGGAACTATGGCCCCTTCATGACTTGTGGACTTCAACTCCCAGAATTCCTCAGTCAGCGTGTCTGGCTGAGGAATTCTGGGAGTTGAAGTCCACAAGTCATAAAAAGGGCCAAGTTTGAAGACCCCTGTTCTACAGTCTTTATAAAAACTCCTTTAAGCACCTTCTGGCTCAGTTCCCACTGCCACGCTCTGCCCCCCCCCCCAAAAGCTGGGTGTCCTGCAGAGATGTGGACTTCAGCTCCCAGAATTCTCAGCAACAGGGGAATTCTGGGAGATGCAGTCCACACCTTTGAGGGCAACCTGGCGGAGAACAATTACGCTGCCCGTCTTGAAGCAAACTGACAGAATTATTCTGCAAAAATGTTTTTTTTTAAAAGCTTTTGTGGCTGGCCTTGCCACAACCACATTCTATGTTGTTGGGTTGCCGGAAATTTGTTTTGGTTAACTGCAGGGTGTTTCGAGGCTAAACCTGATTGGGTGGGTGGGGGCTCTCTCTGGGCACTGCCAAGCTTTTCAAAATAATAATAAAAAAACACGATTTTTTTGTTGCCAGGCCTTTGAAAAAAGGGGGAACACAACTTCTGGCCTGATTTATCTTGGAGAAAATAGTTGCGGCAGCCACAAAGTTTATGCCAGGATTGCAAAACACAACCCTGGCCAAAGTTTTGTTTGTTTCGCTCAGCCCCCAGCAACTTTCCTTGTGATTTGGAAGGAAACAGGGCGAAAGGAGACGAAGAAAACAACCCTCACTGCACACAGACACACACAGACACACACTTTTAAGGGACTGAAAAAAACGGAACGCCTGTAAAAATTGCCTTTTAAGACATGTCTGATCAAGAAACGGCGGCGTCTCGCCTGGAGAAGGAAGGGCCCCGTTCTGCAAGAACGGCTCCAGTATTTAGGACGAAAGGTTCCCAGCAGGGCTTGGCCGAGAGAATTCACGAAGCTGAGGAACCTGACTTTGGAATTCCTGGGAAAGGACATTATTTGGGCGCCTGTTTTTGTTTTTTCCCCTCCTGCTAAGTCCCCTAATTTCACTTTTCCCTTTAGACCCGCAGTTCCCGGGGGGTGGGGATGGAGGGGGACCGTGGCTTATCTATCCCACAATCCCCTGCCGCTTTCATCCCTAGGCTGAGCATCTGCAGGGTCAGGTGAAGATCCCTGTTGCGCAAAGGCCAACCTGAAAACGTTGCCCCCCCCCTGTGAAAGTGTGCCTCGGTGAGCTGGGCGAGGGTCCTGGGATTTACCTGCTCTCCTGCCCAAAAGATCCCCCTTAGGTAGTTGCTGCTGCTGCTGCCTGCCGGAGGGGATCTAGTCGCACACCCCAGTGAGCCTTGCACCTTCCTTCCTGCCTGATGGATCTCTGCCGGTGGGAAACAAGGGGAGCGTTATCTTAAGAGTTGGAAGGGACCTTGTAGGTCATCTAGTCCAACCCCCCCAAGTAGGACATCCTACACCAGGGGTCTTCAAACTTGGCACGCTGGCTGAGGAATTCTGGGAGTTGAAGTCCACAAGTCATAAAAGGGCCAAGTTTGAAGACCCCTGTCCTACACCATCTCTTTTTGGAAGCCTCCAGTGATGAAGCTCCCACAACATCTGAAGGCAACTTCTGTTCCATTGGTTGATTGTTCCCACCGTCAGAAAATATTCTCCATATTTCTAGGCTGAACCTCTCCTTGATCTGTTTCCATCCGTTGTTCCTTGTCTGGCCTTTGGGTGCTTTGGAAAGTAGGTTGACCCCCCCCCCTCTGTAGCAGCCCTTCAAATATTGAAAGGCTGCTATCGTGTCTGCCCTGGTCCTTCTCTTCACTGGACCAGCCATGGCCAGGTCCTGCAACCGTTCTTCCTATGTTTTAGCCTCCAGTCCCCTGATCGTCTTGGCTGCTCTTCTCTGCACTCTTTCTAGAGCTTCAACATCTTTTTTAGTGTTTTGGTTAAAGTTTTGGTCTGATGGAGAAAAGGCTTTGCCAGGCAATCCACAAGGACAGCCACTCAGCGGGTGGCTGAAGACCACAGAGCCGACACTGGATGTGGCTTTCCAGGTTGAAGGGGGGTGAAAGGGGACCAGGATGCGCCAAGAATACCTTGGGGAAAAGGTGAAGCACCCTGGGTGCCCTTGTCGTCTATGGAGGGCGTGCCCAACCCCACGTAGCCTGCCCACTCATGCCCGGGTGGATTCTTTTCACTTCATTCATTCATTTTTTATTTATTTATTCATTTCACTTTATTATTAGGGGAGACACGATAGCAATGTTCCAGTATTTGAGGGGCTGCCACAAGGCAGAGGGGGGTCACATTATTCTCCAAAGGACCAGAGGGCAGGACGAGAAACAACGGCTGGAAACTGATCAAGGAGAGAAGCAACCTGGAATTAAGGAGAAACTTCCTGACAGGGAGGACAATTAACCAGTGGAACAGCTTACCCCCGGAAATCGTGGGCGCTCCATCACTGGAGGTTTTTAAGAAGAGATTGGACAACCATTTGTCAGAAATGATATGGGGTCTCCTGCTTAAGTGGGGGGCTGGACTAGAAGACCTCCAAGGTCCCTTCCAGCTCTATTCTATTCTATTCTATTCTATCCATATTCTATTCTATATTCTATTCCATTCCATATTCTATTCCATTCTTTCCATATTCTATTCTATTCTATATTCTATTCTTTCCATATTCTTTCCATATTTTATTCTATATTCTATTCTATATTCTATTCTTTCCATATTCTATTCTATTCTTTCCATATTCTATTCTATTCTATATTCTATTCTATTCTTCCCATATTCTATTCTTCTATTCTATTCTATCCTATTCTACTCTATTTTATTCCATATTCTATTCTATTCTAAATATGCCCCTGCTCCAGTCTTACCGCTACTCTGCCCCTTGGCCTGTGGTGCTCTGTCCTGGCCAAATGTCTAGGGAGATTCTCATTCATCCAGGTCCTGGTTGTCCCCAAGGTGTTTGTTTCATTTTTTATTTCCCCCCAAAGGCAACTGGAGTCTCATGGGTTGTTTTTTTTCCTTCTCCTTGAAAACGTTTCGCTTCTCATCCAAGAAGCTTCTTCGGCTCTGACCGAAGTTCACTCAGTTCATTCAGTCAGAAGTGGGGAAGCTTCTGGGATGAGAAGCGAAACGTTTTCAAGTGAGCAAGCAAGCAAAAAAAAAAAAGTAAACTGAGAAAGTCCAGTTGCCTTTTGGAGGAAAAACACCCTGGGGATTCTGTCCTGGCCTTTGTGGCCGGGTCCCCCCCTCCCTGTCTCTTCCTGGCAATCACAAGGCCAAAATACACACACACACACACCCCCGCGCCTCCCACGGAGACCCACAGCTTATTCTTCCTCCCCGGTGCCAACAGCAGGACGTGAGGGACTTTGTCTCTACGTTTGGCCTCCCTGTGACAAACGATCCTCAAACTTAAATCCACACCTCCAACTCCTCCAGCCACATTCCCCAAGCATTAGCCATCTGGGCTCTGCCTGAGAGCCGATTCCTCGTTTCTCACCGGATTAATCCCCTTTGTCAAGTGGCTAAGGCGGCCGTGAGAAATTTGGAGCAGCTTGTCCAGAAACTTTCCGAGGAGCAGAATGACAGTAAAAGGCAGCTCCGCCTCGGCTCATCTAGAACTAAGGAGAAACTTCCTAACAGTGAGAACAATTAATTGGTGGAACAACCTGCCTCCAGAAGCGGTGAATGCTCCCACACTGGAAGTTTTTAAGAAGAGACTGGACAGCCATTTGTCCGAAATGTTTTTGGGTTTCCTGCCTGAGCAGGGGGTTGGACTCGATGACCTCGAAGGTCCCTTCCAACTATTATTATTATTAATTATTATTAGTATTATTATCTGCCCATGTCTGTTTGCTCGGCCAGCAAGTAAGTACCAGATCAAGATCACGTGAAGTGTTACATCCAGATCACATGAAGTGTTAATACCACTCTACAATGTCTTAGTAAGACTCACACTTGGAATACTGCATCCAGTTTTGGTCACCACAATGTAAAAAAGATGTTGAGACTCTAGAAAGAGTACAGAGAAGAGCAATGAAGATGATTAGGGGACTGGAGACTAAAACATATAAGGAACGGTTGCTGGAATTGGGCATGTCTAGTTTAATAAAGAGAAGGACGAGGGGGGGACATGATAGCAGTCTTCCAATATCTCAGGGGCTGCCCCAAAGAAGAGGGAGTCAAGCTATTCTCCAAAGAAACCTGAAGGCAGGACAAGAAGCAACGGGTGGAAACTAATCCAGGAGAGAAGCAACCTAGAACTAAGGAGAAACTTCCTGACAGTCAGAACAATTAACCAGTGGAACAACCTGCCTCCAGAAGTTGTGAATGCTCCCAACACTGGAAGTTTTTAAGAAGAGACTGGACAGCCATTTGTCCGAAATGGTATAGGATCTCTTGCTTAAGCAGGACTAGATGACCTCCACGGTCCCTTCCAATATTATTATTATTATTAGTCACCCCACGTAATCCCAGGGCCAGGGTGATCAAGACGCGGGGTTACTAATCCGGTGTGGCTGCACACATAATTTGGCTGCCCTTGTTTGAAAGAGCTCCCAGCTGGGAAATACCGGGTTTTAGGGGAAGGGGACAAGCAAGGCAACAACCTCTGGGAACCAGAGGCCCCAGGCCAGCACGCGGGAGGAGGAAATCAAGAGGGCCGCCCAGCCCATCTCGGTGGATGAAGCGAAGATGAAGATGAACCTTTCACTCTAGTACTGGAAGAAAAAAAAAACACAATCCAGCCAAAGTGGGGGTGCCTTTCGCTCCTTTGTCCCATCAGAAGATTTAACCCCTTCCCCCACCTGAGCAAGGAACACGGGGCAGGCAGGAAGCAGAGAGGGGCAACTCAAAAAGCGGCGTTGTCAGGGTCAACTCCCTGCAGAAGGCCGGCTCCAGGCGAAGGGCAGATTCGCGGAGCTCTCCCGAACGCTCCACGGAAGCCCGGGCAGGAGAAAGGCAGAAGGGCTGGTCCCTGGCACTGGCGCAGAGACACACCGGGTAGACGTGGCCTTTCCTTCCGACTGTATTTAACTTATTTATTGACCGATAAAATGATCACACACATAGAAGCAGAAAAAAAAAAATTTTTGACCAGACTTGGGTTCCGTGAGTCCGTCGCACGTTCCGGCTTGGAAGTGGCCAGGTGGAAGGAAGGCCGCCGAGAAGCGGGGGGGGGGAGCAGGGGCCCGGAAGAAAACCAGGCCCAAATTCCATCACTCCGGGATGGGATGGGGGGGGGTTGAGGAGGAGGAGAAGGGAGGAAGGAGACGCGTGGGCCGAGGAACGGCGGGTGAAGAAAAAAGTGACGGCAGCCTTCCTTGAGAAGTGAGGAGGGGGAGAGAAACTGGGGGGGGGGGAGAGAAATGGGAGTCCAACAGTCCCTTCGGGGGCCACTCAGGGAAGAGAGTTGAAGAGGTCTTTGAGGAAGCCGTCCGGGTCGCAAATGTCGGATAGCAATCCTGAAAAAAAGCAGGGTGAAGTCAGAGGGGGCTGTGTGCACGTGCACAAACACGCCCTCCCCCCAGCGCTGGTTTCCGAAGAGGGTGGGGGGGGCGAGCGCTCACCAGCCACGTCCAGGAATTCTGAGAAGGTCTCGGCGGGCATGAACTCCTCCTGGAAGGACTTCAAGGCTCTGTCAGCCGCCTCGTGGATGGGCATGTCGTTCTGGCGGATGTACTCGGCCAGAGAGTAGGACCAGCCCCCCTCTGTGTTGCTCGTAGGCACCTTCTGCAGGGGGAGAGGAAGCGGGAGGAGGTTGGCACTCAGGGAGGGTGGGGACAGGAAGGGAGGGAGGGAGGAAGACAAGAAGGAAGGGAAGGAGGGAGGGGACAGGAAGGAGATGGGAGGGATGGGATCAGTGGGAGGGAGGGAAGGAAGATGATATGAGGAAGGAAGGAAGGGAGGAAGGAAGGAAGGGAGAGAGGGAGGGAGGGAGGAAGACAAGAAGGAAGGGAAGGAGGGAGGGGACAGGAAGGAGATGGGAGGGATGGGATCAATGGGAGGGAGGGAAGGAAGATGATATGAGGAAGGAAGGAAGGAAGGAAGGAAGGAAGGAAGGAAGGAAGGAAGGAAGGAAGGAAGGAAGGAAGGCCAAGACTCAACCTAGCTTGGAAATAAGGAATCTGTCCCCTGGGGTGGAGGGCCTTAGGTGGCTAGGACAGACCCCTGGCCTAACCATTTCTGCCTGAGATGAATGGAGGGGCCTAATGGGGCTCTCCTGGGCTCCTCTTTCCAGCTTGGTAGACAGCTGGAGGAGAGTGGATCTCTGCTTGGGAGCCTTGATCCCTGAGCCAAACAGGCTGGAGAGGTCAACTCCCTTGAATTGTACGCCTTTGTAGGTATGGGGTGCCCTGAGCCCTCAATCTGGCCGGCTCACCCGTTCAGAGGGAACCCCCTAGGCCACCCCGACAGAGGAAGCACTTACTCTGAACATGTTGTAAATGAGATCAACTAGGGCCCAGAACAGGAGGCTGGAGCGATAGGCAGCGTAGTCCTTCACGGCTCTGTCTGTTAGCCTGTTGGGAGGGGAGAGAGGCCGTCAGGTCCCTTGGACGGGTGGGTGGGCAGATAACTCCAGCCGGTGAATCATCCAGCAGTATGAGCGACACACACACACACACACACACACAAAATGCACACACCAGGGGTCTGGGAATACATAGGCAGCCTGGAGCTCCCCCCCCTCCTGTTTCCTGCACAAACTGATTTATAATTCAACCCCCAAAGATGCTGCCCGGGTTTTGAGCACCTCCAGCTCATTTTTTTGTGATGCCAGAAGCAGGAAGTCATTTTTCTCACGGTGTGTGTGTGTGTCAAGCCTCTTGGTATCAAGCTTGAAGCTCGTTTTGGTGGTGCAACAATTATTGCTTCTTAGCTTGCCAAAGAACTTGGGGGGAGGATGGGGAATTGGAATGCAGGCTACAAAGATGAAGAAAGCAGACCGTGAGAATCAAGGACAATTCACCAGATGACTGGCTCAACTCAAGAGACAATTTCTCATAACCATATAATTGCAACCAATTGGGCCATGTGACCCGTTCATGAATGGGAGGGGAAATTCTATTCTTTTACTGGGGGGAGGGGAATGTTCTGCTGGGGTTTGCCAGACCTGGTTTTGGTTTCATATGTGCCGAAATGATGTACTCAATAAAGTTTGACATTAAGAGATCGGAATGCCTTGAAGGTGTTTGCTTGGTTGGGTTCGTCAATCGGAACCTTGACACTCGGCATGCTGAGCTGAGGGTCACTTCCACGGCCATCCCTGGGGGGAATATTCTCTCCCTTCCTCTCCAAGAAGCAGATGGCAAAAGGGGGATCAACCCCCAAGACTCCCAGGCCTTCAGGAGAGCGTGTTGCAAAGGGTCCCTGGCGCCTGAGCTCCCTTCCCTCTCTTAAGCACAGGCTGGGGGGTGGGGTTTCAGGTCAGGAGACCCTGGGGCGGCAGCAAATCAGCCACCCCCTGACCTCAGAAGAGCCCCCACCCCAGTAGATGAGGAAGATGGGACAGCCGACGCTGGCAGCAGCTGAAAAAGAAGGGGCTGTGATCCCAAAGCTGGCCTTCATCAGGTGAACTTCAAAATCCAGTCCCAGAAGATCTGGCTCTACAGGACAGGCAGAAGGGGAAGGGCGGCTCCCAGGATCACAGGTAGTCCTCAACTTACCACCAACTTGTTCAGTGACTGTTCAAAGTCACACAGTCACATGCTCAGTTGGGCGGCCATAAATCAAGGGGTCTCTCTGCGCAGCGCCCAGCCGCGTCTTGTGCTTACTTGCTTGCTCCCGCCGGGGACACCGTCCGGGCGTGGGAGATGACCAGCAGGCGCTTCAGGATGTCAATGTGCACCGCCTTCCACCGCTCGGGGGGCAGGATGTGGAGCGCCAGGACGGTGTAGTAGTGGGGGCCGTCCACCTCAAAGGCCCCCTCCACCCACTTCTCCTTCGGCTGCTCCAGGAAGCTCTGCAGGTTCTTCTCTTCTCGGGAGGTTGCCCGCGTCCTGGAGAGAGGAAGGCAGCAGAGGCTGTCGACAAGGGAGGCCTTTGGATCGGAGAAGCCCTTCCCCATCCCGGCCCGCAGGTCGCAAGGCCTCATCTCTGCCCGGCCCAGAGAGCAGGAGGCAGAGGGCATCTCCTAGGAAGGGCCAAGCTGCAGAGAAGCCCATCAGAGGAACCCTGGTCTTCTTTCATTGACTGGGGGGTCTCCCAAGCCCCCTCATCCTCCAAGGGTTACAGGTGGTCCTCAAGTGAACAACAATGGAACCCCCCAATGTCTGTTGCTAAGCAAGGCTGCTCTTCAGTGGGTTTTGGCGCAGTAGTCAGAGTGCAGTACTGCAGGCTGATTCTGCTGCCTGCAGGTTCGCAGTTTGATCCTGAGCAGCTCAAGGTTGAACTCAGCCTTCCATCCTTCTGAGGTTGGTAAAATGAGGACCCATATTGTTGTGGGGGAACATGCTGACTCTTGTCAACCGCTTAGAGAGGGTTGTAAAAGCACTGCGAAGCATATATAAGTCTAAGGGCTGATGCTATTGCTGTAGCTGATCGGATGTTGCATTAAGAGCCGTGGGGGCGTAGTGATTAGAATGTGGCATTGCAGGAAAATTCTACCCACAGCCAGGAGTTCGATCCTGACCGGCTCAAGGTCGACTCAGCCTTCCATCCTTTCGAGGTCGGTAAAATGAGGACACAAATTGTTGGGGGGGAATATGCTGACTCTGTAAACCCCTTAGAGAGGGATGTAAAGCACTGTGGAGCGTTATGTAAGTCTCAGTGCTTATTGCTATTGCAGGCAAACTCTGCCCAGTACCAGGAGTTTGATCCTGACCGGCACAAAGTTGACTCAGCCTTCCATCCTTCTGAGGTTGGTAAAATGAGGACGCAGATTGTTGGGAAGGGCAATAGGCTGACTCCGTAAAAACCGCTTAGAGAGTGCTGTAAAGCACCATGAAGCAGTATATAAGTCTAAGGGCTATTGCTATTTTGCCCCGTTTTGCTCCATTTTTTTGCCACAGTTGCTAAGGGAATCACTGCAGCTGCTACGTAACAAGGTTGTTAAACTGAATCTGGTTTCCCCACTGACTTTGCCTGTCGAAAGGTTGCAAAAGCGGGAATTCAGGGGACTCCAGCTATCACTGCGACCGACATAGATAAGAGTTGGTTGCCTGAATTTTGATCACCTGACCCCGGGGAGGCTGCAACGGGCGTTAGGTGTGAAAAACGGGCCCAAAGTCCTCCTTTTCCCTGCCGGTGTAACTACAAACGGTCCCTAAATGAACTGTTGAAAGCCGAGGACTGGCTGAAGAGATTTAAAAAGGAGTGATTTGGGCGAGGGGGGGGGGCTTCCAGGGCGAAGGGCCAGGGCCTGTCCTGCTGTCCACAGCCTGGCAGACAAGATTTGGGCACCAGCCACAGAGCTTCCTCTGCTCGAGACGGGCACTGGGGAGAGGAGGGGAGCGGGCAAACCCTCCGGGATTAACCTGCTCAGCCATTAAGTGCTGACCACGTTCTCCTCCTCCTCCTCCTCCTCCTCCTCCTCCTCCTCCTCCTCCTCCAGTCTGGTCTTTCCAACCTACGGCTAAAAGCACACGGGGTGTGTGGGGTATACTGACGTGTTGAGGACGTAAAGCACTGTGTGAATGATGTAGGGGATCAGGTGGATGTTGCTTTCCCGGCCACCGCCGCCTGTGTCCACGCTGAACGACTGCTCCGTGGCAAACCGGAGGAACAGCAGCTTGGTGTCGTGCACGTTGAGCTGGTAGGTGGGCTCCCGCTGTCCCGTGCACTCCTGGAGGTAAGTGTTGTGCCTGCCGAGCGAGAACCATGGGTGCATTAGGGCACCAACCCCCCTCCCCGGCTTCCCCAAGCCCTACGGGCTGCTGGTGGGGACCGATTCCGTGGGAAAACAAGGTTAAGAAGGGATAAACCACAAAACAGACTTTTTTTTTGGCAAGGGGACACCTCATGAGACGTGCGAGGGCTTCCTCTTCCTCCTCCTCCCAGATGGGAAGGTGCCCCTTGCCAGGCGCCGCAGGTGTTCCAGAAGAGGGCAGCCTTCCAACTCACCTTGCCAAGCAGGTGGCGAAGGCAGATTCCGGGACGTGCGGTCCCCAGACTGGCAGGAGGCCGTTGCATTTGGTGTTGGCGTTCTGCAAGGCGGCGCTCTCCCACTCCTCACGGCCCCGCGCCAACCTGCCAGGCGGGGGAAAGTCACGGGCGTCAGGAGCACGAGTTCTCCCCGCTCCCCTCTTCCCACCCCGGAGATAACCCCTCCGCCCCAATGAGCGTCTGTCAGACTCCATCTGACTTATCTGGGCTTCCAATCCAGACCTGGCTGAAATCCACGGCTGCCCACCGGGAAAGGCCCGGCTGCCCGCGGGGCTTCCTTACCTGACCGCTGCCAGGTGGCAGTCGTAGTGGACGATGTTGAAGTGGGAGACGGTGCTGTAGCCCTGCTGCTTCCGAGGCTTGTTCTCAAACTCCTCCAGGGCCACCCGCTTGGTGAAGGTGTAAATGCCCAGGACCTTGGTGGGCTGTGGCAAAAAAGGGCAGATAGGGTGGGCTCCCTCCAAAATGTTTCCAGGGACACCCTCGACTGGAGGAAGAGTCCCCCTCCCCAGGGACCGTGGGGAAGGCCCGGCCCTGACTCACCTGGAACTTGTAGCCTTCCCGGCAGATGCAGCACGTCAGGCCGGGTTCTTCGATCAGCTCCTCCATCTGCTTCAGCAGCGCCGTCTTCGTCACCACCTGTCCCTTCTCATTCGTCTGGCAAGCCAAGCAAAGAGTGGAGGGGCTGAGGAGGAGGAGGAGGAAGAGGAAGGACCACGGGGCCCACACTCCCCGAAGGCCTCCTCGCATCCCGCCACCCCGAGCGAGAGGCGCCCATTACCGTCATGCCGAGGGTGCCCAGGGCCTTCTGCCGCATGGCCATAGCCATCCGCTTCTTCTCCGCCCGCGTCTCCCGGCGGGCCGCGTCGATCTTCGTGTTCACGTCCGGGTGTTCCCGGAGGGCTTCCAGGAGGTTCTCGGCCAGCGTCCCGATGCCTTCGTCGCTGGAGACCTGCTCCAGCTTGTGCAAGTTGGAGATCGAATCGGTCCCAATCAGCGCCTGCGGGGCAGGGAGGGAGGCTTTCAGCTCGAGGGCCAACGGACCAGCTCAGAATCCCATTGTTTTCCTTTAACCCTTTTGCTACCAGGAGTTCTTAGCTGCAGCACTGTTACAGGAGGGCAAGGGCCTCCCTTCCTAACTGGGCCAGGCCTCTGGGGGAACGAAGGCCCTTTGCCTTCCCCTGGCACAGCTAGGAGGATAAAGGTCGGGGCCCAGCATTGAAACTCACGAGGGCAGAGGGCAAGCCAGGAGAGCATCATGTGCTCGGTGCCAAATGCAGGCTGTGCAAAGCCTCCTGCTTTCCACAGAGAAATGGGGGGAGAAGGAGGAGGAAGGGAGATGGAAATAAAGGAGTTGTAGAGGAGGAGGAGAGATGGAAATAGAGAAAGAAAAGGAGTTGTAGGGAAGAGGAGGAGGAGGAGATGGAGGAGGAGGGGGAACCTCACCTGGGTAGCTGGATGCTGAGTGGCGAGTCCTCGGAGTAGCCGCAGGATAAATGGGAGGGCCGGTCGAGACAGAAATTTCTTCCACACATCGGCGTCCAAACTGTCCGAGAGTCAAGGGGGGGAGCGGGAAAGGAGAGCAAAGGGTTGACCACCCTCAGTGTAGAAGCACTCCCCCCCCCCCCTCGGCTGTTCCAGACCCAGACCTTGAAGCCACCCCCCCCCAGGCCGGGCCCCATCTCCCCACAGATCCCAGGCAGGGCCCTCACTTCTTGGCGCTGGGGATATGCTTCTTCATGTAGTCCAAGGCGCCCTGGGTGATCCCTCTCTGCAGGATGAGGTCCTTCAGCAGGTGCCCGTTGCTGTTGTTCTTGATGCCGGCAGCGATTTTGCAGAAACAATCCAGGAAGACCTTGTCGTCCCCACTGTGTTCCTCGTCGTACCTGAGAGAGAGAGAGAACAAAAAGGGGAGGGGCATGGAAAGGGGCACCCAAAGACCACCTGTGTCCTGCCTTTTTCAGGGGCAGAAAAAGCCACCCAGGCAGCTCAGAACGAGAACGAAGCTCAAAAGGAAAAGCCATTTTTCGTTCCTCGTTTCCTTGCAGGAGAGGAACTGGGCAAATCACCCGTTTGTGCAACGTGGAAAGGGCACGAGTCCCTGCTTGTGTGCACGCCCACCCAAGCACACCCAAACCCACGTCTATTTAGCGGGAGACAGAGACGGCCCTGGGCGCCCTCCTTGTCCGTACTTGTCGAAGCTGCAGTAGGGCTTGAATCGGTCCACCAGGATCTCCATCTTCTCCGTCTCCCCGAAGGACAGGTAAGGGATGATGCGCAGGAGGCCCTGGAGCACGCTGGGATTGGAGCGGACAAACGTGCTGTTGATCTGATCCAGCAGCATCACCAGCTGATCCTTGTCGCCTGTCAGGAGCAGGTTGCCCTGCGGAGAGAATCGCCCACCCGCTTGAGAGGCAGCTGGAGAGGCCCCCCTAGGACACCAGCCCAGCTGCCTGCCTGCCTGCCTGCCTGCCTGGGAGGACTGATACTTCCCATGTCAACTGTCCAGTTGGCATTTCCAGAAAAAGAAACTCTTGGCACATGATTTTACCAAGAGTATATAATACTTTACTGAAAATTTACACTGACACAGAAGAAAGCAAAACCAGCTCTGATTTTTTCACGCAAAGGCTTGCTTGGTTAAACAATAGACTCCCTTGACCCCACCCCCCACCAGGTGTTCACACTGTCCAATAGTAAAATTTCTTCTTGTTATGTCCATTTCATTGGCCTCGACTCTCGGTTGCCTAGACCAGATTTCTCCAACCTTTCCAGGCTCGTGGCCCGGAGGGGAGAGCAGCTTCCAAATTACTGCGTGCACGCGCACGGCCACACACACAGGGCCATACCCACTGGTGCAATACTAGAGGCCATGTGTGTGCCTGCGGCGGCACCATGCGCATGCATGAACAGCCGTGCACCTCTGCAGCGGCTAGCGCCCATTCAAATGTGCACAAATGAGCCGTGCACACCCCCTGTGCTAGTGGCCCATTCACACATGCACAAATGGGGCACGCATGCCCCCTCCGTTTGAGCCTGAGCACATATGCAAACAGGGCTATGGGTGCAGGTGCTAGCACAAGGGGGGGTGGAATGCGCACCCATGCGTGCGCGCCCTGGCCAGCTATTTCTGCGCCTGCTGGCCAAAAGCCTGCAGCCCCGTACTGGGCTGCAGCCCATAGGTTGGGGACCCATGGCTTAGACATCACCCCTCCCACCTTTGCATTCCAGGGTCAAGATGTGAGCCAAAGAGAAAATCTAGGTCAGGGGTAGTGAACCTGGGCTCTTTTATGACTGGTGGACTTCAACTCCCAGAATTCCTGAGCCAGCATGGGGGAACTATGGCCCCCTCATGACTGGTGGACTGAGCCAACCTGGCTCAGCTTGGAAGCCTCTCCCTTTCCCCTCAGCGTCGCTGGCTCAGGAATTCTGGGAGTGGAAGTCCACGAGTCATAAAAGAGCCCAGATTGACTACCCCTGATCTAGGTGAAAAGGCAAGTAAGTCCTGACATGCCTCTTCTTGAATGCCGCGGGGACTAAGGCAGAGCAGCCACGCTTGCAATTATGAAATGCTGGGTCCCCCTAGTTCCTCGTGACCCTAGGAACCTTCTAGCACAGAGCAAAAGATCCGCCCCCCCCCCTCCGGTCTCCTTCTGGAGCGACCCATAGAAGAGCTCCCTCAATCTAGCCAGCCCACCAGCATTCCGCTTTTCAAGATTCCCTCCCTCTCGAGTTCAGGGTTAAGTATGAATTTGTTTATTGTATAATTTTTTTGTTTTAAAAGTTATAGAGTGTGTTTGTTTTGTTTACAATAATCCTGTATTCTGCTCCGGGAAGTGGGGGGGGTTAGGGGGGTGGGGATGGGTGGGATTAAGTAGGTTAGATAAACAGAAATATTAATGTATAAAATAGATATTAATTTAGAGGGAGGTGCCGCTCGGGTATTTCCCCTGAACTGTATCCGAAGAGGGATGAGAGGGGAGGAGGAAGGGATGGAAGGAAGTCGGATGGGAGGAAGGGATGAGGGGAGAGAGGGGAAGAGAGGAGAGAGAGAGGAGGGAGGGAAGGAAGGAAGGAAGGAAGGCAGAGAGGGCGGATGCAGTCGGGGGGGAGATGGACGAGCGACACCTAAGGTTATATGTATGAATTTATTTCAAAGGTATTTTTTATAATGTATTGAAAGTATTAAATGTATTGAAAAATGAAAAATATTTTTTTTTTTAATTTAAAAAAAAAAAGATTCCCTCCCTCTTGAACCCCCAACTACGTAACAGACGTGGTTGCAATATGAGAGGGGAGATGATGGACAGGGCCCCAGGGCTGCCCTGTTATGCTTGCTTGCGCCTCGCTGCTATGTGGCAACAAACTGCCATGAGCTGAACGTTGGGAAGGGGATACTCGGGGGAAAGCGGAAGTAGAAACAGTGCCGCCGCAAGATGCTGCCTCAAGGTCACCTGGCTGGAAAGAGCTGCACACCGATCTGCGCTCAGACTTATGTTATGAAAACATCTTGCACCATTGGTTACAAAGGGGGTGGGCAGTGAGGGGAAGATAAGGGGGAGAAAGTAAAAACTTAGGGATTTGGGCACGCGACGATCAGTTCTGAATGTGCAATGCTGCAGGACACTTGATCTCTAATAAAACTCTACCTTTCTCAACCAATGGGGCCAAGTGGGGCGGTTCCTATTTAAGGGGTTTAAGCTGCGGCAGATGGGATGCTCTGTCTCTGAACGCCACCCACAAGTTTACACCCCTGCACCAACCTTGTCCTCACTCAGCGGCTCTGCATTGGACTCGTCCAGGATAATCTCCATGATGCTGAGGACCTGTTCTGCCACCGCCGCTCCCCCGCTGTCCTTGCTTTCCTGCTCGGCCACCAGAGCCTACGAAGAGGGTGCCAAAAAAAAAAAAAAAAAAGCATTGGAGATGGAGAGCTCAGCCACCAGTCTGGCTTCCTCTCTGCTGACCCAGGACACCATCACCACCATCTTCTTGCAGGGAAGGAAGGAGAGAGAACCTGCCAGGTGGTGGGACGTGGCCGCTTACCAAGTTCAGCGTGCCCAGCATGACGTTGAGGGTGTTCATCTCCAGCTTCACCAGCTGCTGGCGGTTGACCTTCACTTTGACGCAGTAGCTGAAGAGTTTCAGCAGGACCTGTGGAGGAAGAGGCGGCCAAAGGTTTGAGGAGCAGCTTCCACCCAAGCAATGTTTAACCATGTTCGAAGCCCCATGGACCAGGAGCAGCTCCGCTCCAGCCTCTCAAAGAACAGCAAGCAATTGTCCTAAAAACGGCCACCTGGTGGCTGGAATCTCCTGTCATGGCTTGGAAAGCTCCTTGTTTCACCTAACTCTCCGAGACTGGTGGAGTCTAAGGCTTCAGGAAAGAATTCCTCTAGGCCAGGGGGAGGCAGCCTTGGCTCTTTTATGACTGGTGGACTTCAACTCCCAGAATTCCTGAGCCGGCATGGCTAAGCATGGAAACCTCTCCCTTTCCCCTCAGCATGGCTGGCTCAGGGATTCTGGGAGTTGAAGTCCACGAGTCATAAAAGAGCCAAGGCTGCCTACCCCTGCTCTAGACATATCTGGAGCTGCTAGATCAGTGATGGCGAACCTTTTAGAGACCGAGTGCCCAAACTGCAACTCAAAACCCACTTATTTATCACCAGGTGCCAGGTGGGCATGACCGAGTGGCCCACTGTGGTGGTTATGGCAGACTGGGTGGGTGTGGCCAAGGTTGGTGTGGCCACCTCGATGTTGCTCGTGGGGAGGGATGCCTGTGGGGATAGAGCAGGGATGGGGGAGATCCAGGGGTCTCTGGCAGGTGGGTGGTGGGCAGGAGGCTCATCCTGAGAGGTGAGGCGAGGTAGGGCGGGGGTGCCATTGTCCCAGGGCAAGACGAGGCTGGGGCCAGGGCAGCTGCTGCCTGACACCGTCGGCCCCTGCACACAGAGGCCAGCGAGCGCATGGGGGCCGACAGTATCCATCAGCAGCCACAGCCTGCTGGCCCCTTGACCGGTGCACTCTGGGGCTCCGCAGCCCCCCCCAGCAGTTCAGAGAAGCGCCCAGAGAGAGGGCTCTGAGTGCCGCTTCTGGCACGCGTGCCATAGGTTCGCCACCACTGTGCTAGAGGCTCTGTTACCGGCTGCTTGCCTCTATGCCTCTTGGCTGGATTCAACGTTTTGATACGGGGCTCGTTTCTTGGACCGATGTTGAAGAATGAGGAGGAGCTGGCCAAGATGGTGAACAAGATGGTCCACAAAACTCCTCCCTTTGCTGGAGGTGTAACCGAAATATTTTTTTTCTTTCTTCCATCAACCTTTGGGGGGAAACTGATGATCTCTCTTCACACAACCATCCCACTAGAAAAGGACTTCCAACAGGAAGGGGAGGTGGGGAACGCGGCTCACCGTCAGCAGATGTCGGCCTTGTTTGAAGTCTTTGATCCCGGTCAAGCGGTTCAGCATGCAGCCCAGACCGCCGCACTGCGCCATGACTCCCGCCATCTTGTACACCTCTTCCTCATCCTCCTCTTCATCTGGGGAAAAGAAAGAGGCCTTCAGGAGAGAAACAACGGCATCGACAAGGCTGGGAGAAAAAGATCCTGGCTACTTTTCACAAAGGCAGGCACAAGTTGCCTGGATTCTCCTCCTGGCTCAGCATCCTTGGGGGATCAGGATGTTTTGGGTAGCCAGCTCAAAAGAACTCTGGGCCAACAGGCCTGGTGGATGCGTTGGCGTTAAATAAATGCCTGGCATTGAAAATAACCTTGCCCTCTTCCAGGGTGGAGAGGGCAAAGCATCAGTTTTGCAATTTTGGCTCTCAGCGCGATGGCCAAACGTCTAAAACAGTGTTTCTCAATCTCAGCAACTTTACAATGTGTGACTGGCTGGGGGGTTCTGGGAGTTGCAGTCCACAGAGCTTAAAAGTTGCTGAAGTGGAGAAACAGGGTTCTAATCTAAGCCATCTGATGCTGGACTCAAGGACCAGCATCCCGTGGCAGGATGCAAGGTTGGTACCTGTAGTGGAATCCAGAGACTCTATGAATTCTTCCGTGGCATCCCCCAGCAGGCCCCGCATGCGATAAATTATCCTCATGGGCTCACCCTGCCGAGGAGAAAAGGGGAGACCAAGCAGACTTTGATCAGACAAGCACAGAAGAGGCAGGGAAATATCCAGTGCTTGACCCTCCACTAGGCTGGGCTAATCCACTCATGGGCTTCCTTGCATTAGACCAGTGGTTCTCAACCTGTGGGTCGGGACCCCATTTGGGGTCGAACGACCATTTCACGGGGGTCGCCAAACCACGCTGTCCACCATTTTTTCCCTTTTCCCTAGCTGTCCTACTCCCTCTTATTGGTGGCCACACCCACTTGGGGGTCACCACAACATGGGGAACTGTATTATGGGGTCACGGCATTAGAAAGGTTGAGAACCACTGCATTAGATGCTTATTAACACTGTCTCTATTCTTCCCATTAAAGATCACAGCCCAACTCAACTTCTGCAGCAGCAGCAGCGGAGAAGATGTAGTAGCTGGCTCCTCTCAGCGAAAGGGAGAAACACTCCAGGATGCAATAAAAACTACGTATGACTGCAGAAGCAGGGCAGGGGATGCATCCCCAACTGAGAGAGCTTCCTAGTCTAGCTCAAGGAAATGATGCAGCAGGCATCACGGTGGGGGCGTACAAGTGCCTCGGCAAAGCCCGGGCAAAAAGGCAGTAAAATCACCCAGTCTAGAACAGGTTGGAAGACCCAGATCTGGCCTGGGATGGAGCCCGGACAGGCTGGGAGTGAAACCCGGAACCTGTGCTCTTTCCTTCTGCTTTAACCCGACAGAGACCGAAGAACGCCTCCACGCAGGCAAGCTCAGCCCACGAGAAGCCAAAGGGAAGCGCGCAGAAGTGTGTGACAGGTTAATTAAACTGGCACCTTCAAAGGAAGGGCAGCGGGGAAGAGAAAGCTCCTACGGATGAGAAGAAAACAGGAGAGGGAGGGGGGTGGGGGCGGCTGGGTAGGTGGCTGGGAAAGAGAAGTGACAATTTAATAAGCTTTTAAGCCAAACTGGGTATTAGGAAAGTGGCAAAGCCCAGGAGGGCCTCGTTACAACCTTCCCCACGGAGACAGAGCCTCTTTCAAGTCCCAGGCCCCAGACGCAGAGGGCGAGTTTCCGGGCAAGTTTCCCGTTTTAAGGACCTGGAAGTCTGAATGGGGGGGGGGGAAGAGTAGGGGGCGAGGGGAAGGGGAGGGTGCCATTCCCTGGTTGGGAGGAGGAGACTTTATTGGGGAGGGGGGGAAAGAGGCAAAGCCCAGAAGAGCAAAGAGGAGCTGTCAAGAGGACTACTGCTAAGCCCGGTGCCGAATAAGCTGGTGCTTAATGTCAGAGAAGATTCAGAGCGAGGCTGGGGGAGCCCCAAGGGGAAATGGGGGGGATCAACGGCTGGGCTCCGGAGTAACAGCAGCCACCTTGGAGGAGAGCTGGTCAAAGGCTGAACCCCGAAGGAGGCAAGTGGGGAAAAAACACGGGCCTGGGGAGAATTTCTTGGGAGCATTGGCAATTCTCATCCATTTTGGGCCAAGCCAAGCCCAGCTCTGTTGCCACCCTGCGAGAGGGCACGGGCACAGAAAGAGAGGCAGTCCTTGGTTTACGACCATTTGATTAAAATGGGTTCAAAGTTATAATGGCACTCACAACCACAATAGCCCCACGATCAGTGGATTTACAATGGCCGCACCTGCCCGGCAGTCATCCAATCCCAATTTGTGACCTTCTCGGCCAGCTTCAGGCAAGGAAAGTCAATTGGGGGAGGGAGCCGGATTTGCTTAATGACCGCATGAGTCACCTCACAAACACTGTGATCTGCTTAACAGCCACGGGGGGGGGGAGAAGGGTGGTAAAATCAGATGTGGCTCACTTAACAACCAACTTGCTTAGCAATGGAAATTTGTGGTCGTTAAGTTGAGGTATTGATTTAACAGCTAAGCAGCTTATGTAATGTATGTAAGAATGGGAATGACTCAGCAGGGTCTGAGTCTCTTTAAGAGCCACAGTATATAAAGGGAAGGCTCTACTGATGTGTACTTTCTTCTTCTCTTTCCTGCTGTAACTGTGGTTTGTTGGATCCTGCTGTTTGAGCTCGTGTATGTTTATTGTTCCTGGTGTATGATATTGTAGACAGTGCAAGATAAACCACCATTTACTACAGACCACCGTTTACTGCGTTTACTCCTGGGTTATCTTGCGCAATAAGACTTGTGCACGTTCTGACAGCTAGCTGTAACCGAAGCTTAATGGCGGTGTCTACTAAGGGAAATCGCCCCCCCAGTCTTAGCTAAGTGGAAAAGCAGCCTGTGACATGTAGGTAGTCCTTGATTTACAACCACAGTGGAGCCCAAAATTTCTGATGCTAAGCGAGGCAGTTAAGTGAATTTTGCCCCATTTTACAAACCTTTCTTGCTAAGCAAATCACTGCAATTAAGTCAGTCACACGGTTATTAAGTCAATCACCACAGTTGTTAAAGTTAGTCACACGGTTGTTAAGTGAACCTGGCTCCCCCCTTGACTTTGCTCGACAGAAGGGGATGGCATGACCCCGGGACACTGCAACCGTTCTTAAGAATGAACCCCTTGCCAAGTGTCCCAATTTTGATCCCATGACTTCAGGGATGCCACACATCGGTTGTTAACTCTGAAAAACCATCCTTTCTCAATGCCTTTGTAACTTTGAACCCTCTCTAAATGAACTGTTGTAAGTTGCGGACTGCCGGTCATCTCTCTCTTGGCTACCTATCCAGGCACAGGAGGGGGAAATCAAAGGGACTAGAATTCCTTCTGGTTCCCCTCCATTTACGGGGCTTCCAAGCCCTCCGTGATGAAATGCAGGCTTTTGTTCAAAAAACTGTCACCACATTCAAAGCACGGGGCCATTTGGAGACCCGCATCTGAATGAATTAATCTCCGAACTGCCTTCTCGACAAGCATGAGATTCTTTTGAACTCCGAATGACAAGGCCGGGTTATTTTAACGTATTCATTCCTGGAGGCTTTCTGGGGGATAATACCCAAAGTTTGGCACCGAGAGTTAAAGCAAAGATATCAAGTCTTTAATCCCCTCCCGAAAATGCTTGCCTACAAAGGTATTTTGAATTTTTGATAGCACACAGGCACAGCCCTTTCTCTTCCCTGGTATAAAAATCATCTCCGCTATAAAACCGGATGCCATTGATCGCCAGGAAGGCCGTCTTATCTGCTTCCTAATTTGGGCCCGTAACTGTCTCCTGACATACCTATGGGCCCATCACGCGACGGAGGCTCAGCTAAGCGGGCATTAGGCGGATTGTAGAAAACAAAAAAAAAGAAGCAGGAGGCTGAAGAAATTAAAGACAAGAAAAGAGAATCCATCTGCAAGAGGTTTCAAGGCTGCCCTGCTCAGCAGGGATTTGATCAGCCAAAGCTTTCTTAAAATGATTTCCCCCCCCAATAAACGAAGGTGAGAATTTCATCAGCGGGTTTGCTGAGACAGGGGTCCCCAACCCCGGGACTGTGGCCCACCTCTGGCCTTGAGCAGTTTGCAACCGGGCCGTGGAAGTGGCAGGTGAATGTGCATATCTCCACTTGCATAAGCAGCAGGTGACCACATGTGCTCCATCCGCATGAGCGATGGGATCCAGCGCAAATGGAGCTGCGTGCACGCACGTGCCCATTATTCATGCAGAACCATCCCCTCCCTCCTCTCCTTCCCGACAGTCCACAAAGCTGAAAAGCTTTGGGGAACTCTGTGCTGGGTGACAAATCGCCTGCCCCAAAAGCAGCCTGTATAGGGAGCAGCACAACGGCTTGGGGCAAACTCTGACCAGCAGCAAAGTCTAACCTGCTTTTCCACATAGCATTGGCTAACCCAGAGGTCCCCAACCTATGGGCCTTGGCCCACTACCCACTACTGCTGTGTGAATAGCTGGGCAGTGCACACACATGTGCGTGCTCACTCCGTGCCACCATTGCCACGAGTATTGTGCGGGAGGTAGCAATGTAACTAGTATTGTGCAGGTGGCAGCACTGCCACGAACTTTGTGTGGGCAACGGGAGTGCCGCAAGTCGCAGGGGGGCCGGCGGCGCAATCATCATACAGGGGCAGTATCACGAGCCTTGTGCTGGGGCGGCATTGCTGTGGGCCGTGGCGCGATCCTCGTGCAGGGGCAGCTTTGCTGCGGGCCGCAATGCGATCCTTGCATCGGGGCAGCAGCACGAATCTTGCGCCAGCATGGCATCGCTGCGGGCCGCAGCACAAGCCTCGTGCTGGTGGTAGCATCGCCGTGATCCTGGCAGTGGCAACGCCACAAACCTCACAGGCGCCAGTTACTGAGAGCCTTGTATGCATGCTCGCAGCCCCGTTTGCATAGTGCGCATGCTCGCAGCCTGTTTGTATGTGCAGGTGCACGTGTGGCCACATTCACGTTCGTGCATGGGCATGTAAGACACCTGCCACTCCCTTTCCCACCGGGCCGCCAATCCAAAAAGGTTGGAGAACCCTGGGCTAACCGACTGCTTTTCTCCACCTCTGAGGATCCAGTCCTTGGACTGTGAGGAAAACAGTTGGATTGTAATGTTCAGCCATGGTGCGGCTGAAGACACGCACTCACATGTACAAGAAATCTGGAGTGTGGCACCCCCCCCCCCCTAAGCTACAGGAACACAGTGCACTGTGGGAAGCACAGTCCTCCCACGGGCAACGGTGGGAGAGGAAGAGAGAAGAAATCTCTGGGGAAAAAGAAAAGGCCTGGGCAGCGCACACACTGTGTCCATTCCAAGATCTCAGGGACGTGAGAGGCCGAAGGGAGAAAAGGACCTCTCACCTCGTTAGTCGGACACCAGACCTTCTTGTACACTTCAGCAACTGGGAGGTCCAAGCTGATGATCTTGTTGTTTACCAGAAGCTGAAACAAAACAGGAGGAAGAAAAACACAGCGGGGAGATGAACGAGGACGACTAGACCCAAGGACACTTTTTTTCTCCGTGCCATCACTCTGCTCAACAACTAATTCCCACAACACTGTCAAATTATCTAGTAAGGCTGTATTATTCTTCTTCTTTTCACCTCTCCTATTGTCTACCTCCTCATCTCCTTAGGACTATAACTTTGTGGCTGGTATATTACAATTTATATTGTTTATCCTAGTAAGAGTTTTATGTTGTTGATTGCTTATTTAGTATCCTATGACTATCGCTAAGTGTTGTCTCTTACGATTTATGATGAATGTATTTTTATGTGTTTCCCCGAAAATAAGATCCAGTCTTATTTTGCTTTTGCCTCCAAAAGAGGCAGCAGATCTTGTTTTTTTGGGGGGGGGGGGGCTTTTCCACATCTCCGGCAACAACAGCCCTGCCCAGCTGGCCCACTTCTTCTGCATCTGAAGGAGCAGCTTCATTCTGCAGCTGAGCATGGAGCTTCGGCCTGCATTTTGCAGTCAGAGGCCTTTCCGGAAAGCCACTGCAGCCGAGAACCGAGCTACAGATTGAATCCGTAGCTCGGTTCTCAGCTGCAATGGCCTTCTGGAAAGGCCTCTGACTGCAAAAGCGAGGAGAGGCAGGCTACAACAGTAAGCAGAGGCAGGGCAAGTAGGACAGCTCCACCCCTCCCCAACCCCGTCCTAGCTTGGTTTTTAGGCATGCGCCTTGCCCCAAAACCAGGGCTTATTTTTGGGGTAGGGCTTATATTAGGCCCACCCCCCAAAATCAAGCTAGGGATTATTTTCGGGCTAGGTCTTACTTTGGGGGAAACACAGCATGGTCACGATTCATCCCTTATTGCTTTTTTGGTACTCTGAGAGCTTCCGCACCGGAGACAAATTCCTTGTGTGTCCAATCACACTTGGCCAACAGAGAATTCTATCCAAGATTGAAACATGGGGAAAGGTCCACGCTTTCTGGAAAGTGGGCACTGCAGAAAGCCACAAGGGGGCCCTGCACGGGCCACCAAGGAAAAGAGCCACGCTTCGTAAGCCAAGGGGGTCTGCACAAAATCCCGGCCCCTCCCGGGGCTCGCACAGCGTGGCTGCCCTCCAGCTGATCTGGCTCGCCCGGACTCCTCACCTCCATGCCGCTGTCGTCTTCCAGCAGAGCTACCAAGTCGCAGTCCTGGCAGATCTTGTTCTTGATGTCCCTCATCAGCGGCCCGATGCCCGGCTCGTTGCTGCTGTAAGGGTTCCCGGGCATCCGGCCCTGTAGGAAATCCTCTTGCTGGGGGTCCTTCTCCAGGGTGACGAAGAACTCCGTCACTTCGTTCTCCTCCTGAAAGAGACAAGAAGTGTCAGGGGTCAGAAAGAGGGTCCTTGAGGGTCAGGGCGAAGACCCATCCAAAGGCTGTCCTTCCTGGGTCACGAGAAAAGAGCAAGGAGTGGGAGCAGTGGCTCCCCAAAGTCTTTAGGGGGGCAGCGGAGTTAAGCACCCCTCTTTGTCTTCTCTGCTCCAGAAGCCTCCTGGCTGGGCAGGATCAGGACCAGGTTGTTGCCCCCCCCCACCCTTACCGGGTAGATGATGCTGCAGAGTCTCTCGAAGATGAAAACGGGGGTCCGGTAGTCGTCCAGGCTGTAGCGCTTGGCGGTTTCTATGCAGACGGCCATGAACGCCTTGGTCTCCGACTCCGTGCCTGCAGGCGGGTTGAGAGGGGAGGGGAGGGGGGCTCACTGGGGTGTTTCCCAAAGTGGCTTCTTCCCTGGGATGGACGGGTGGGATTTGCCAGGGAGACCATCACGTGCCCCCCAAAGGAGCAAAGAAGCATTTTCTTTCCCTGAAGCTAAGTGGATGGTTTCCCTTTTCTTTGGAAGAACATCTCCAGAAGGGAGAAAACAGAACTCCTGTTTCTTTCCTGTTCCTTTTTTCCCCTTGGCTGAGTCCAGCAAGGCTAGGGTTAGAATAGAAATAGAACAGGAATAGAATAGGAATAGAATAGAATAAAATAGAATAGGAATAGAATAATAGGAGGAATGAAGAACAGAACAGAATAGAATAGAGAGAGATGGAATGGAATGGAATGGATGAGAATAGAATAGAATAGAAATAGAACAGAATAACAAAGTTGGAAGGGATCTTGTAGGTCATCTAGTCCAACCCCTGGCCAAGCAGGAAACCCTACATCATTTCTGACAGATGGCAGTCCAGTCTCTTTTCCTACAATGTCATAAAAGGGCCAAGTTTGAAGACCCCTGTCCTACACCATCTCTTTTTGGAAGCTTCCAGTGATGAAGCTCCCACAACATCTGAAGGCAACTTCTGTCCCATTGGTTGATTGTTCCCATGGGCAGGAAATATTCTCCTTATTTCTAGGCTGAACCTCTCCTTGGTTAGTTTCCACCTGTTGCTTCTTGTCCTGCCTTCAGGGGCTTTGGAGAGTAGCTTGACTACTATCTTGTCCCCCCTCGTCCTTCTCTTCGTTAAACTAGACATGCCCAATTCCAGTAGCCATTCCTTGTATGTTTTAGCCTCCAGTCCCCTGATCATCTTTGTTGCTTTTCTCTGCACTTTTTCCTAGAGTCTCAACATCTTTTTTATAGTGTGGTGACCAAAAATGGATGCAGTGTTCTAGGTGTGGCCTTACTAAGGCCTTACTAAGGTCCAACTTAGGGTTGGAGCAGGCCACACCCAGTCAAGGTGCGCCCGCCCCCTCCTGCTCCCCCAACCCCGGCCGTCTACCTGTGGTCATGTCTTCCAGCATCTCCAGCAACATGTCCTGAGTCTCATCGATCAGCTTGGTGCGCTGCACCACCAGCTTCCTCAGGCAGAGGTAGCCGTTCAGCACCGTCCCCACCAGCCGGCTCTTGAAGTGGCGCTTGATGGACTCCACTTCCACGAAGGAGGACAGGAGGCCTGGCAGGGACAGGGCGGGGAGAGCCGCTGACCAAGTGGACTGGGGTTCCCCAGAGCCCAAGAAAAACAATGGGGCGGGGGGAAGGAAGGAGGGGGGAAAAAACCACTTTGTGGAGGTCCTACCAGTGATGCTCTTGAGAGCGTAGCCCTGCTGCAGGTCGGTGCTGAGGGTGGCTTCCTCCAGGGCCAGGAGACGGGCGATTTCCTGAAAGAAGAGATGCCCAGCCTTGACGGAAAGAGTCCCAGAATGGCCAGGGCGGGGAGGAAGGACCAGGAGTGCCCCTAGGAGGGGGGGCTGAGCATTCTCCCCCCCCCAAAAGGGCTGCTTTTAACCTTCCAGAGTCTGAGTTGAATGTCTCAGGACCAAGCTGTAGCCTGTCCAGCTCTGGCCAGACTCCATCACCCATCCTCCCCGGCCGCTGTCCTTGCTGGATGGGCCAATGAGGGACGGTGCCCAGCCAATCCCCTGGAGGATCGACCCCGGTTCCAAAGCAGCACGGTGGTTTGGCTGGTTCAAAATGAAACTGAAAGGTGCAGCCCCCCCCCTCTCCCAGCCCCGGGCTCCCTACCTTGGTGATCAGGTTGCCGACGTAAGGCAGGACCCCCCTGGCTGCCAGGTAGACCTTCCAGCGGGCCGGCTTGATGAGCTTCTGATAGAGGGCCAGGTACTCTGCGGCACACTCGCCCGCCACACTCAGCTCATCCAGGTAGCTGGCAGAAAGAAGGGAGGAGGAGGGGGAAGAGGCCCTCCAGAAGTCAGAAAGCCAACGGGGAGCAGAGGGCCCCACTTCCCCAAGAGGAGGGGAGGATCCTGCTCCGGCCTTACCTGGTCAGCAGGTCCAGGACTTGCTGCTTGCGGCTGGGGATGGTGGCCAGGGCTTCCACGATGGTGCAGGCCGCCTGGCGGGCTGCTTGCGTTGCTGGGGTGAACAAGACCTGGAAAGGGGGTGGGGGGAGGAGAAGGCAGAAGATGCCCCTTGGGCACACACAGGGCACGGATCCCGCCCCGTTCCTTGCAGAATCTTCTTCCCCCAGCCCTCTGCTTCTTGGCATCGCCTGGCTCCTTCTTCTTCTGCTCCTCCACCTTTTTCTTCCTCTTCTCCTCCTCTTCTTTCCCCTTCCCCTCCTTCTTCCTCTTCTTCCTCCACCTTCTTCTCCTCCCTCCTCCTTCCTCTCCTCCTCCTCCTGTCACCTCCTCCTCTCCTCCATCTCCTCCTGCTCCTTCCTCTTCTGCTCTTCCACCTTTTTCTTCCTCTTCTCCTTCTCCTCTTCTTTCCCCTTCCCCTTCTTCCTCTTGTCTTCCTCCTCTTCCTCCACCTTCTCCTCCTCCCTCCTCCTTCCTCTCCTCCTCCTCCTGTCACCTCCTCCTCTCCTCCATCTCCTCCTCCTCCTCCTCCCCTCCGCCACCATGTGTGCATCAGGGTGTGTATGTGTGTCTCACCTGCCGCAGCCAATTGTTGTGTCCCAGCTTGAGGTCCAGGGGGCAGGTCCTCTTCCCTCGCTTGCTCATGAACTGCTTCCACTTCCAGGCGTACTTCTCCGTCAGGTAGAGGTGGCGGAGCTCCGTCCGGCTGGGAGACTTCCCGTTGGCTTCCAGGCCTAAAGGACGGCAGAGCAGCCACGGAAGTGAGGCTGGGCCTCCTTCACGAGGCCGGGCCTTCTCGGCCTTCTCTCTCAGGGCTGGGGGAGGAAGCCAGTAAGGGGGGGGGGAGGAGAAAGGCGTACCTCTGGCAGGCAGGCACTTCTTCCACACCTCGTAGGCGGCCTTGGGATCTCTCTTGAGCCACAGCTGGGCCTGGGCGTGGATTTCGTTGCTGTAGGGCTTGACGGTGGTCAGGGAGTCCACCGGCGAGTCCTGGGGAGCCCAAAAGAGAGTCTGGCAGGGCCTCGAGATGCTGCTGCCCCGGCTGCCCACCCCCGAGGCTGGGATGGGGAGGAGAGGGGGAGAGGCAAGCCGGGCAGGTACCTTGTTCTTCTTGCTGGTGGGCGCCGGGGGCTTGATCAGCTTCTGAAGGATGCGCAGGCACATCAGGGTGATGTTCTCCACCACCACCGGCGTCTTGATGTTCACGGCCATGAGGAAGAGGCTGAGGGCTGCAGCAGAGCAGACTAGGCGGTCAGCATCGGTCCAGAAACCCAAGGAATGACATTTCCCCCTCTGTCCCTTCTGTCCCAGTGAGGGTGGTGTCTCTCTCTCTCTCTCTCCCCCGGGGGGAGCAGATTCTCTGGGCCTTCTCCCACCCCCACCTCCCCACTGGCCTGCCGAGCCCCGGGGCTCACCGCAGCGCAGGCGCAACTCCCAGCAACTGTCCTCCTTGGAGATGGAGTCCGTCAACAGGAGCATCTCGTACTGAAGGCTGCTGGCCTGCAAGAGGGGAGGAAGAGGAGGAGGGTCAAGCGTCCAGCTGGCGAATTCAATATCGAAGAAACTCTACAGCCTTGAGGCGCCATAAGAGATCTATTTTTTATTGAATACACATCCCGGCATTGAAGAAGCAAAATCAACGCTAGTTTTCCCATGCGAAAATCTGGTTAGTTAGCAATAGCTTTTCATAACCCCTGCCCACCACGTGTTCACGTTGGCCAATCACATTCTTTCTGTTTGTTATGGGAAAAGTCCACTGCTCTGTCAGACATCTGCTTTGGATGACCTTGGGTCTCATGGTCCACCATGGGCTTCTTGAAACTCCTGTTTCTTTCCCAGGCTCTCCCCCCCCCATTTCTATGGCACGCTGAGCAGCGACAGAGGTTAGCGAGCCTCTTAGCAATTCAACCTTGACATGGATAGAGTGCGGGGTATTGGGGGGGGGGCTTCCAGGTGGTTGATGGAGCCAGGAAGACCTTGAAGCTGGCTCATCCCTTTGCCAGGAAAGGGAGAGGGTAGACTTGGGGTGCCATGGCTGGAAGGTCATGTTATAGAGAGGCCCCTGCCCAAGGGGCGACCGGAGAGAGAGGGAGGGAGGGAGAGGAAGCAGTGGGCCAGTGCTGCTCACCAGGTCAGGATTGGCCCAGTGGCCCTTCAGAGCTGCCGACACCTTGCCGATGATGAGGTCATTCATCTGCTGGGTGGCTTCTGGGTTATCTCTGGTTGCAGACACAGGATAAAACAACAAAGGCATCTTTAAAGTGCCACAGGGAGCCATGTCCCCACCACACAGACACACAAACACACACACAAGCTCTTCGTATGTCTGGCTCATGTAATAACACCAACACCCACGATGTCCTTCCTGAGAGAACACGACTTGAAAGCTCCCTAGCCAGTTTTGCCAGCTGCAGGAAAGGGGTCGATGGACTCAAGTACCTTCCTCTGAGTTCAAATCAGCATTAACTGATTGTCAGGTCTGCCACCTTGCCTGGCTGGCATCCTGCCCTCAAAGGCTTGGGGGGAAGAGGGCATGGGGAGAACAAATGGACAATAAACCTGTACGGAGATGTGATGGGAAAGGGAAAGACGGAACCAGTTGGTGACAGCCGATGAAGACCACTCAGCCTGAGACTGAATTGTGCCCCAAACCTCTCAGCGTTCTCAAAACACCTAAAGGGCTCTTCATTGGCTGAAGACAGACTGGTCACGAGGGAAGGGCTGGGAGGAAGGGAAAAATCTGTATCTTTTTTGCAGGGAAAACTTAGTTCTAGCTTGAATTTACTGTAGCCGGCAATCTCTAGTAAAAGAACCAAACTTAGTTCTAGCCTGACTTTACATCTCTAGTAAAAGAACCAGACTTAATTCTAGCCTGACTTTCCTGCAGCCAGCAATCTCTTGTAAAAGAATCAAACTTAGTTCTAGCCTGACTTTACATCTCTAGTAAAAGAACCAGACTTAGTTCTAGCCTGACTTTCCTGCAGCCAGCAGCCTTTAGCAAAAGATCCTATCACTTCACCCAAAGGGAGTCAGGGGTCTTTCTATCCTAAGGGACCAGACTGGGGCAGGTCTGACGCTGATCTTCAGCACTTAGTCGGTTCAAAGGCCCAAGGTTCTCCATTGCTGGGCAAAGCCAATCCAATGGAAGAGGCTGCCTGGGATCCACTGTTTCCTGTCCTGTGAAAAAGGGCAAAAAGGAAGGAGGGAAGGGCAGGCAGGCAGGCAGGCAGGCGAGGCCCACCTGGTGAGGAGGCACATGAGCTGGCGGACGTCCTCCCGCATGCTGGCGGCCCCTCGGCGCAGGTTGTAGTCGAAGAGCTCCCGGATGAGGCCCTGGGAGACCAGGATGTGGCGGATGGCAGCGTTGGTGGCCAAGGCCCGGAGCAGCGTGATGCAGTGCTCGGTGACGGCCGAGGCGCAGCCATAGCATTTGGTGGAGGAGGTGTGGCCGCAGCCCAGAACCGAGAGGGCCCGGTACTGGCTGGCGGTGAAGGTGGGCTGGACAGCCGAGCGGGAGGACTTGCTGGCGGCCTCTCTCTGCTGGAGGTCGTACTCCAGCAGCTCCTTACGGGAGGCAAACACTTTCTGCGGGGAGGATAGAGAAGGAAGAGGGCTGAGCCATGAAGCAGCACTTCGGGTGATCGAAGAGATGAATTTCCACCAGACTGACTAGCACAGGGGTCCCCAATCCTCGGCCCAGGGCACACGCACATGCTTCATTTACGCAAGCGGTGGCCGTGCCTGCCAGCCATGCACACAAATGAAGCTGCACACACATGTGCTTCCCCGCCACTCACGTGGGACCATACCCGCCCCCCCCCCAGTCTGCAAAGCTGCCTGAACTGGCAGGCAAGAGGGCGCGCATGCTCCATTTTTCCAGCAGTGCCCATGCTTGCCCACCACTCACACAAATGCCTGTCGCTCACGTGGAACCATCTCCTCCTCCTCCCCCCCAATTCGCAAAGCCAGAAAAGTTGGGGAACTCTGGACTAGCCGCCATATTCAGCCCTGACGAAGCCTGCCAGAATCCATCAGCTGTTTCTGACCTCAACAGCCAACCTGCTGGGGGCGACTTCAAGGGGAATTCTGGCAGCTGCTGTCTCAGCCTGCTTGGCCCAGACTACTGAAGGGATCCCCTGGATGACCTTGGAGTGGCCCAGATTACCTGGATGATCTTGGAGAGCTCGTCAAAGGAGTTCTTGCAGTCGCCGCAGTATTCCTGCGCTAGCTGCAGGATGTACCTGTTCACACTGGCGGAGGTGGAGCTGAGGCCTCCGCTGCCCCCGGAGTCGTCCTGGCACGGGAAGGAAGAAAGTCAGGCCGGGATGGCCTCGCCCCGCCCGGAGGAGTCCACCCAGGGGGGCTTCGCCGCCTCTCGCTACCTGTGGCTTTTCGGGCGCCGCCTCGTTCACTTTGCAGAGCAAATTCTCCAACTGGGGTCGGTGGCCCATCAGCTGGTGGTAGACCCGGTCGGCCTTGTCCAGGAGGGTGTTGATGTTGGTCACCGCCTGGTGGGGGAAACGACGCAGCATCCCGGTTATGCGTGTGTTTAACTACACAACCCTGGACTCCCAAGGCCTCTGGGACAGCAACATTCCTGCCAGCCTTCGTATGAAACAGGTCTCTATGTCAGGGGTTTCCAATCGTGGCAACTTTAAGACTTGTGAACTTCAACTCCCAGAATTCATCAGCCAGCAAAGCTTGGGGATCAAGCAGCGCTCTGCCTCGCTCCCACGTCTGGCAACCCAACCCAACCCAGGCAGTGGGTCGCTCCCAGTTTGAGCACGACCCCCGAGCTTACGGTAATGGAGGGAAAGCCCCCCTGGGAGGCCTAGATGGAGCGTGGAACTCTATTTTTGGAGTTCCTGAAATAGTCCTCGACTTACGGGGACCCCACAATTTCTGTTGCCAAGTGAGACGTTGGTGAAGTGAGTTTTGCCCCATTTGACGACCTTGCTTGCCACGGTCGCGAAAGAGAATCGCTGCAGCCAATCAGTTAGTAACCCGGTGGGTTAAGCACACCTGGCTTCCCCCCTCGAAGGTGGCAAATGGGGGTCATGTGACCCTGGGACACAGCAACGGCCGTTAAGTATGAACCGGTTGCCTGCTGTCTGGATTTAGATCACATGACTGTAGGGAGGCTGCAAAGGTCGTAACTGTGAAAAACGGTTGTCAGTCCCTTGTCTCAGGGTTGTTATCACTTTGGTCACTAAACAAGCTGTTTGAAGTCGAGGGGGGGGATTACAATATACTCTCAAAAGGTGGACAATTGGTTTCCTGGGGGAAGTGAGGCTACAAAATCTCCCTCCCCCCCCTCAAAAGGCAGGTCTCCTCCTCTTCCCTCTCCTTCTCCTCCTCTTCCTTCTTCTCCTCTTCCTCCTCCTTCTCCCCTTCCTCTTCCTTCCTCTTCCTTCTCTTCCTTTTCTCCACTTCCTCCTCCTTCTTCCTCTTCCTCCTCCTCCTCCCCTTCCACCTCCTCCTCCTCTTTTTCCTCTTCTTCTCCTCCTCCTCCTCCCGCCGCCCCTGACCTTCTTCCGGTCCTCTTCATTCTCGATGGGGTCCACCGCGCAGCACGGTTTGGCAAACAGCATGAAGTCGAAGCGGGCGTATTTGCAGAAGCCGCAGGCGTTGCAAAGGAAGGGGTCCTTCTCGTCGTAGTTGATCGACCTGGGAATCAGCAACAAGGATGTGTATGTGTGTGTGTGTGTGTGTGCTGAAATCTCATCCTCGCTCCCCAAAAGAGATGCCTCGGATGTGGGAAACCCAAATCTCCTTCTAGGGCCGGGCGTGGGACTTTGGAAAGCGAGGCCCAGCTCAAGAGCAAAGATTTCTGTGGCTGTGGGGAAGAGAGTCACCCGGAGGCCCCCTCTTCCTTCATAGGGGGAGGGGGAGGGAGGAAGGAAGGGAGGAAAGGGGCTAGGCTGACCCACCGGCACTTGTGGCACTGGTAGACGTTCTCCCCGCAGTTCCCGCAGACCCCCGGGTTGGCGGGCACGGAGGCGCTGCATCGGGGGCACTGCAAGGTTTCCGTGGAGGCCTGGTAGTTCTCGTAGAAGTCGGCAAACTCAATCATCACATTGGAGGCCACGATGGGCAGGGGGAGGTCGATCTTCACCTCTGTCTGGCCGGGGGTCAGCTGGACCTTCTTGGCTTTGTGCCAGCGGGCCGGCCTAAAGGGGGCAGAGGCAGAGGGAGGCCCGCCATGAGACCCAAGCACAGAGGCCGAGTTCTGCTGCCCGCCTCCGGGCCCGGGAAAAACTAAGTGTTCCTGCTACCCTCGCGCGGAAAACACCCTCTGAAATGAGACCAGCCGAGGGAGGTCAGGAATGAAGGCATCCCCCCCCCCTCAAATGAACAGAACCATCGAGGTTCCATGGAGAGGAGATGGAAGAAGAAAGGCAAGTTCGTCTCGTGTGGGCAAAGGAGCTTGGCCAAAAGCAGAAGGGAAACATCCAGGAGGAAAATGGCAGCTTGTGGTTGAGGAGCATGTCTGTCTATCATCTATACCAGGGGTCTTCAAACGTGGCCCTTTGATGACTTGTGGACTTCGACTCCCAGAATTCCTCAGCCAGGCACGTGTGCCTGGCTGAGGAATTCTGGGAGTCGAAGTCCACAAGTCATCAAAGGGCCACGTTTGAAGACCCCCTGATCTATGTCTATCATCCATGTCTGTCTGTCTGTATCTGTCCGTCTGTCTCTCTATATCATTTATCTATTATCTTATCATCTATTTCTACCTATCTCTTTCATCATCTATTTCTATTATGTATATCTATCATCTATCTATCTATATCTATCTTTCTCTCTCTTTCCTATCATCTATATCTTATCATCTATTTTTATCTATCATCTATTTTCTATATTTCTATTATGTATATATCTACTTATCATCTATCTATAGCTTTCTATCATCTGTCTCTATCTTATCTCTATTTCTATCTATCTCTATCTCTCTATCATTTATTATCTATATCTATTTCTATTGTCTTTCTGTATCTCTACCTTATCATCTATATCTATCTTTCTCTCTCTCCTATTGTCATGTGTCTGACTAATGAAACACTTCAAAGAACTTTCAGGCATGGTTTAACCTAAAAAGCCTTGATTAGTGTAATGGAGTGTCAGCACGGCATGGAGGATGCCAAGATCTGAATTTCCCTTCCTTTGCACATAATATTCCAGGCATTTCCCCTCCCCTATTGTGGGGTCATGATTCACATCTTCCAATTAACCTGGAAGGCAAAGATTCACTTCCGTTCCTTTTCCCGGGCTTTCCTTATAATACTCCTCCCCTTTCTCTGTCATCTGAATTAACTCTAAAAATACCAGACAGTTCTGCATATTTTGTCAAAGCAAGAATATTCAATATTAGCAGTGTTGACACCTATCATCTATCTATATCTATCATCTATTTCTAACTATCTTTTTATCTATCATCTATTATTTATCTATATCTATTTTTATTATGTATACCTATATCTTTATGTTATCATCTATCTCTTCTATCTCTCTAATCATCTATATTGATCGATCTGTTCTCTGTCTGTCAATCAATTATCTATCTATCTATCCGTCCATCCGTCCATCCATCCATCCATCCATCCATCCATCCATCCATCCATCCATCCATCTATCTATCTATCTATCTATCTATCTATCTATCTATCTATCTATCTATCTATCTATCTATCTAATCTCTCTCTGTCCCTGTCTGTCTCTCTGTCTCTATCATCTATCTATATCTATATCCGTATCCATCTCTATCTCTCACTCTCTCTTTTTAGGAACCACCCATTTCCCTCACAGAGGGACTCATGTTGGTGCACGGACAAAAAGTTGAAAACAAGAATTGAACATAAAACGTTAAGGCAGAGTCAAGGATAGCTAAAACCAGCCAGAGACTCTGAGCTGCCTCTTGTGACTTTGCCCATCCTTACTTGTTCTTCAGCTCCACGATGGCCTGCACGGTCCTGTTGTTGTAGTAGAGGTTGATGGTCCGGACCATCTTGGTGCGCTTCAGGTCTCCGATCTTGACCGTCACTTTGCTGATGGTGTGGCTGCCGATCAGCTTGACCACCTGCTGGGTGGTGGTGTAGCGGGTGTCCACCTTGATGGAGGAGAGCTTGATGTACTGGGAGACGAGAGAGAGAGAGAGAGAGAGAGAGAGATGAGAGATGGGCTGGAAGGGTCTGGGGCCCGGCGGGGCCAGGAAGCGCACGGGGAGGGGCCACTTACGCAAAAAGGCACTTCAGGGTTGTTGCAAACGAGACAGGGGTCACTCTCTAAATAGTGGCCGTCAAACTCCACCAGGCCGGAGAGGGTGCTGGAACGAGAGGAGGGTGGGTGATTCTGCTCAGGCCAAAGTTCCAGCTGGCTGCAGCTTTTCCTTCGGTGTGGCAGGCCTTGGGGCATCAATTCACAAGCAGGACCAGCGCAAAAAAACTAAATTTCATTTCCCAAAGGGGCTTTTTTTCACAAGGTAACTAGACTTTCCTGTTTTTCTTTGAAGGCGTTTCGCTTCTCATCCAAGAAGCTTCTTCAGCTCTGACTGGATGGTGGGAATGGAAGGATTTATACTCCTTGCAGACAGCTGGTCATTTGCCTTCTTTCAGAGAGCCATTGAGGCCACCTGGAGATTTATGTGTCGTCAAGGTTAACACCTGATGATATCAACAGAGAGGGACGAATACGACATCATCTATTGCCAGTCTACAACACAGTCCTTTCAACGGCTCCAAGAAGGCTCCACACACATTTGCACTACTCAGGTGACCCTGAGGACACAGGTAAACCTCCAAGTGGCCTCAATGAATCACTAAAAGGATGCAAATGACCAGCTGTCTGCAAGGAGTATAAATCCTTCCATTCCCCACCAATCCAGTCAGAGCTGAAGAAGCTTCTTGGAGGAGAAGGGAAATGTCTTCAAAGAAAAACAGGAAAGTCCAGTTGCCTTTTGAAAAAAGCCCCTTTGGGAAAACCAGGACCTGGATGATGGAGAATCTCCACAGACCTTAAATTCCATTTCATTGCCATTTAACTGCATGAAATACAATTAATGTAATAGCTCTCCAGCATCCTCGCACCCCACAACGTCTTTCTTCTCAGTCACCCTAAAAAAGGGCTGCTGGGAATGAATTTGGAACAATTCCTAGGTGGTCCAAAAGCAATTTGGGCAGCCAGGCAAGCCCACCCTCTCCTGTCCATACAAGAAGCCCCACCCCCACCCCCGCTGTCCCTTCCAGCTCCCTTCCGCTCTGAACGCGCCAAGCGACACTCACTTGTAGATGTTGGAGTTGGGGTGATTGGTGAGGATGTGGTTTTGCATCCGGAGAATCTCCACGGCCTTTTGGGAGTATTCCTTGAACTGAAACAGAAACCGACGTGAAATCAGAGGAACCCATCCTGGGAAATCAGGAGGTGCCACCAAGCAAAGCTAGGTGAGCTAAAGAAAATGGTCCCTGAGTGGGCTGAGGTGGCTTCCGGCATCTCTGGAGAAATTGAGATTGCAGTAGGAAGGGGGAGAAAAAGCGTTTTTCTCTCTCTCTCACTTTTTAGCACCCAGGCAGGCGAGTCACCCTCCTACAAACAGGGCAGGCAAGATGGCACCTGAGCTCTGACGTCACCAGCTGATTCTTTGCTATTTTGACCTAGCCTACCTCACAGGGTGGCTGTGAATCGCACAGAAATGCCCCCCCTCCTCCTCCTGGGATGGCTCTTGGGGTAAACCTCCCCAGTTGTTTTAATCACTTTAAACCAGTGGTTCTCCACCTGTGGGTCGGGACCCCATTTGGGGTCAAACGACCATTTCACGGGGGTCGCCAAACAACGCAGTCCGCCATTTTCCCCCCCTTTTCCTTAGCTGTGCTCCTCCCTTTTCTTCTGTTGGCTTTTGAAAGCCAATAGAATAGACTCTCTTGAATAGAGTCTCATTCTATTGGCTTTCAAAAGCCCAATAGGAATTGTCCAGGCTGTCTCTGCCCTGCTGAGCCCGCCAAAAGTCCCAGTCTGCAAACGGTGCTGCACCCGTTGAGTAGTCCTCGACTTACGACCGATTGGGGGTTGCGGCATTAAAAAGGTTGAGAACCACTGCTTTAAACATGCACAGGAGCAGCCAGTCTCCCCTGCTGCAGAAGCAGCCCTGGATGCTCGGAATAAGGTGGGTGGGTGGGGGGGAGAAGAGACCATTCAAGGCTCTTACCTTTTTCTCCGTCTGCTGGGTTTTCAGAGAGAAGTAGCCCAGCAGGTCCACGAACTGGGCTGCCTTCCGCCCGTAGGCTGGCAGCTCTGGCCAGATCGACCACATCAGATCCAGCAGCAGCTCTTGCTGGGACTTATTGGAGTTCCTAAAGCAGACATGTCAAACTCGCAACCTCACGTGACGTCGCGCAACGTTATCGGGTCAGTTTTGCCGTTGCCGGCAATGGGACGGGGCGTGGCGTCCGCATGACGCATCCGGCCCGCGAGCCGGCAGTTTGACACCCCCGTCCTAAAGGGAAATGTCTACAGTCAGGGGCTGCTATCTGAATTTATGACTGTACTTTATTGCAAAAAGTGTCCAAGCTTGGTTACTTTAAAGACTTGCAGACGTGAATTCTGGGAGTTGAAGTCCACAAGTCTTTAAAGCAGCCATGCTGGCTGGGGAATTCTGGGAGTTGAAGTCCACAAGTCTTAAACAGCCATGCTGGCTGGGGAATTCTGGGAGTTGAAGTCTCCCAGCTTGGCCACCCCCTGCTTTACTGGATTCTTGCCTCTTTTGTCATCCGTTCTCCGTGTTCCGCAGGCATTTGTTAAAGTCACGGGTCTTAAGAAAAAATAAATAAACACACCTCCCGTTCTGGAGGCTTTTCTCTTCCGGGCCCAGGGAGAGGAAGAAGGCTCCTGGGACCGCGATGGGTGGAGCTGGGCTTTACTCACCGGTAGATGTGCAGGGTCAGGCAGTGGGCCTGCCAACGCACGGCGGAGGAGTTGGACTCCAGCAGGAAGCAGCGCAGGAACTGGATCAGCGTCTCCTTGTCGGCAAATTTGTTGAGCTGGTTCACCAGAGCCGTGCAGAGCTGGTCTTCCTGGCTGCCCGAAGACCCGTCTCCTGGGGGAGAATCGGGGGGCTCAGCGGTGGCACTGCCAGCGCCTGCCAACGTTCGGAGGGCTGCAGGGGACGTGGCAAGGGCAGCTCCAGGCCGCCCAGCCTCACCCTCTCGCTCCTTCTCCTTGTCCTCCTTCTTGCTCTTCTTAGTGGACGATTTGCTCTGTCCGGACGGCTGGCCCGTGTTGGAGCCTCCGGGGGCCGAGGCGGACGTGCCCGAGGAGCTGGCCGAAGCCGCCCCGGAGAGGACCTTGCTGCCACACAGGGCGCAGGAGAGCAGCTGCAGCAGGACGGGTGAGACACCCTCGTCCACCAGGAAGCTGACTTGCAGGAGGAAGTAGAGGACCGCTGGAAGAGGATGAGGAGGAGGAAGAGAAGAGGAAGGTCGGTGTTTCTTCCACGTTCATGATCAAGCACCCCTTAAATTGGCTTCTGCAAGAGGTCGTGGCCAAGCGGGAGCTCCGAGGCAGGGAGGATCAAGCCCACTGGAAAAACGCTGAAGGGGGCAGCTTCAGGCTTTGGAGGGTCCGACAAGCGGAAGTTCAGGGTGCAGCTGCCCAGGTACGAGGAATCTTTTACCCTTCCTGGCCCCTCCCCTCAATCAGGCCCCCTGACCCAAGAGCCAAAAGAAGAGCACGGAGCTCCCGCTGGACCCACTGGAGCAGGGCCAGGATTCCTTTCCAGGGACTTACAGTCGTCTTTGATGCAGAATTTTTGCCAGTTGACCGTCCGCTGCGTGGCAATTTCGGCACAGGCCTTCAGGTGCTCCATCTGGAAGGGGCACAAGGAGGAGGAGGAGGAGAATTTTTTTTTGGGGGGGGGGGGAGGAACATCTGCAAAGGCCAGATGTTCGTTTCATGAACTGGCACCCAGGGATCTTCAATATTGATATAAAAACTGGGGTTCACAAGGAACCCCTGTGCAATTTATGCCAAGTCCAGACCTGGCCGGCTTATCACTCCTGCCCTACAGGGGAGCCAATAAGTTTTCTCAACTTTGAGGTTTGAGCTTATGACCGCATCCTTACAGAATCTCCAAGCCAGGAGAAGAACACAACAAACCCAGAGGTGTATTCACACCAGAGAGGAACAGCCCAAGGTTGCCGAATTCCTCAAGATGCTTTGGCCAAACTCCAAAGGCAGACACACACACACATGCACGCACGCAGGCTTTCCCCGCTTACCAAACTGATGAGAGTGTCGTACTGCAGGGCGGACCCGGAGCTGGCGGTGACCACGCTGGCCCTCAGGAAAATGCCTTGCTCCTCCAGCAGCTTCTTGATCCCCCGGACATGGGAATCCAGGGTGTGCAGGTCCCGCAGCTGGCGGTACTTCTCCTTGGAGCCACAGATGAAGAGGAGCAGTTTGCGTACCTGGCGCCGCACGTAGGGGGTCTGCTGGATCATCAGGTACTGAAAGGGAGGAGAGAAGGTGGTGGAAGCGTCCCCCAAAACCTGCTTTCTTGGGAAAGGTGCCTTTATGTGAGGAATGGACCAACTCACTAAGGCAGAGCCTCCCAACCTTTGGGGCACCAGGGACCGGTTCCGTGGAGAGAGGTTTTTCCACAGACTGAAAAGTGTGTGGTTTTGTGTGCTGCCTGCATCCCATGGATGGGGCTTTGCTTGTTTCTGCGGACCGGTACCGGTCGGTGGACCCCTGCACTAAGGGACAATTCAACGGTCCGATTCAATTGTTTAAAACAATTTTTAAAATAGTTTAATTTCTGCCATCCACATTTCCTTTTGTCCCTCCTTTGGCGTGCTTTCTCTCACGATTCTATTCCGCTATTTCTCTGATATTAGTGTAACTTTTCTCCCGTGGCGAATTGTCCCGTGGCGAATTGTCCCGGGATGAGTTGTCCGTGGCAAGTTGTTGTAGACCAGGGGTGTCAAACTGCCGGCCCGCGGGCCAGATGGATGCGTCACGGCGAAATCGTGCCCGCCCCATTGCCAGCAATGGCAAAGAAGTCACGATATGTCGCGACACGTCACGTGACGTTGCGAGTGTCAACGCGGTGACAATTAGGAAATCGCAACCATTTCACCTTTTGCTTTCATTGTGCTTTTTCTGCTGTTTGAGATATTCAGAAGTAGAAGGGGGGATGGGGGGAATGCTGGAGCGTTTTCAGTTAGCCAACAATTGCAGTTGTGCGTGTGCTTAAGGTCAGTGTTACAAAAAGCTTTGGCCGGTTGAGAAGTTGGGAGGAGAGCCTGGTTTTGGGATAATTGCTGAATGTGATGTCAACGCTGCTAACATCGGATGTTTTCGCTTTGATAACAGATGGATTTGCTTTTAGAGTCAGATGTTGCTGGGGAGGGTGGATGTTCAGCTAGACATAGTAATACTGAACTAGTGTGAGAATCAAGGTTGTTGAAATAAGAGATGATAAGAATTGGCCGGCTGGAGAATTGGAGGGAAAGCCTGCATTTCAAACTAATTGGGGAATGTGATTTATGACTGTTAATTGGAGGAGGAAACTGTGCTTTGATACTATGTGCTCAAGGGGGGGGGATCCAGTTTTTGGCTTCCATTGTGTTAGTACCGATGCTATGCTTCTTGAATAAAAGATTTTTTAAGGTAAACAATGCCTCGAAGTTCTTTGAAGAGTTTCATCTGTCCAGAACCATGACATGTGATTTATGACAGCCTTTCTGGGAAGGGAATTAAAACTTGTTACTTTGTATCTGGGGGAGGGAACTTCAGTCTTGGGTTCAACTATGTAAGTGCCGAGACTTTGTTTCCTGAATAAAATGTTCTTTAAGGAAGAAAACTTTGCCCTGAAGTTCTTTTAATTGGCTTCATGTCAACGCTGTTAATATAGGATATTATTGCTTTGACAAGATATGCAGAACTGTCTGGTATTTTTAGAGTTAATTCAGATGACAGAGAAAGGGAGATTTATAAGGAAAGCCTGGGAAAAGGAATGGAAGTGAATCTTTGCCCTCCGGGCTAATTGGAAGATGTGACTTATGACTGCAAAATAAGGGAGGGGTTTAGCAAGAAAAGTTAGACGCAAGCAAGAGAAATTCAGATTCTGGCATATATCCATGACATGCCGTCAACCTGTTACACTGTTAATAAAGGCTTTTAGGATAAACAAGGCTTGGAAGGTCTTTGAAGTGTTTCATTAGTTGGAACCTTGACACTTCATCTATCGGAAGTGTGACAGCGCGTTTGATACCCCTGTTGTAGACCCACCTTTATGGAGACGTAAGGAGAAAGAGGGAGGATCCTTTTCTTTCCTGGACCTTCAGTTCATGGCTTCCCCACCTACCAGCCCCACAGATGGTATGTCCCACCACAGGGTCCCTGAGCCCTGGACCCCACCCACCCGCCCTGGGAAGCAGAGCAGAGTTGCTTTAGGACAGGACAGCTTGAGCATCACACCTGCACTGGGCATAGCCGAGAGGGCTGCACTGAACGGCTTCTGGAGCCCCACCGGTGAGCGGGTCAATGCCGGGAGAGAAACACCAACCTCGGATAAGAAGTAGAACCACGAATGGTCAAAGATGGGGGGCGGGATGCGGGAGTTGGTGTCAGCGATCTTCTTGATCTGGTACGGCAGCCGCAGGACCATCTCCGTCAGCAGCTGGGTGTAGGCTTCGAAGACATCGGCCGCGTGGCCCTGGAGAGCAACGAGAAGAGGGAGCTTCACCACCCCTGCAAGTTTCCCTTGGCCCTTTGGAGAAGAGGTCCTTCAGAGCTGGGATTCCCTGCTCTCCAAAGGGCTCAGAACCAGAAGAGCAACAGAGATATAGACGCTTATAGACCTAGATGTCTAGGGAGGTTCTCTGTCCTCCAGGTCCTGGTTGACCCAAAGGGGCTTTTTTTCAAGAGGCCATTGGACTTCCTTGTTTTTCCTTTGTAGACATTTTGCTTCTCATCCAAGAAGCTTCTTCAGCTCTGACTGGATGGTGCGGGAATGGCAGGATTGATACTCCTTGCAGACAGCCGGTCCTTTGCATCCTTTTAGAGCAGTGGTTCTCAGCCTGTGGGTCGGGACCCCATTTGGGGTCGAACGACCATTTTACGGGGGTCGCCAAACAACGCAGTCCGCCATTTCTTTTCCCCTTTTCCTTAGCTATGCTACTCCCTTTTATTCTATTGGCTTTTGAAAGCCAATAGAAGAGACTCTCTGGAACAGAGTCTAATTCTATTGGCTTTCAAAAGCCAATAGGAATTGTCCAGGCTGTCTCTGCCCTGCTGAGCCCGCCAAAAGTCCCAGTCTGCAAACGGTGCTGCACCAGTTGAGTAGTCCTCGACTTATGACCGGTTGAGTAGTCCCCAACTTACGACCGGTTGGGGGTCGCGGCATTAAAAAGGTTGAGAACCACTGTTTTAGAGGGTTGTTGAGGCCACTTGGAGGTTTGTCTGGGTCCTCAGTTGTCCCAAAGGTGCTTTTCCATGAGGCAACTGGACTTCCTTGTTTTTCCTTTGAAGACGTTTCGTTTCTCATCCAAGAAGCTTCTTCAGTTCTGACTGAGTGGTGTGGAACGGAAGGATTTCCTCAGGGTGACACAGCCAAACCTCCAGGTGGCCTCAACGACGCTCTGAAAGGACGCAAATGACCAGCTGTCTGCAAGGAGTATAAATCCTTCCGTTCCCACCATCCAGTCAGAGCTGAAGAAGCTTCTTGGAGGAGAAGTGAAACGTCTTCAAAGAGAAAAAAAAAGCAAGTCCAGTCTACAACAGAGTCCTTTCAGCAGTTCCAAGAAGGCTCCACACCCATTTGCACTACTCAGGTGACCCTGAGGACACAGGTAAATGTGTCGTTGAGGCCAAATGACCTCAACGACTCTCTAAAAGGATGCAAATGACCAGCTGTCTGCAAGGAGTATAAATCCTTCCTTTCCCCACCATCCGGTCAGAACCGAAGAAGATTCTTGGAGGAGAAGCGAAACGTCTTCAAAGAAAAACAGGAAAGTCCAGTTGCCTCGTGAAAAAGCACCTTTGGGACTTATAAACCTACATTCAAACGGGATGCTCAATGCTCATAAACCTAGATTTAAAAACAGTTTTTGGACTGTCTATGATGCCAGTTCCAAACCCTGTTGACTGTTCCTGAAGAATGTCAACTGCGCTCCAGACCCAAACTAGAGTGATCCTCAACTTACAACAGTTCGCTTAGTGTTACAACAGCACCGAAAAAAAGTGACCCGTGACTATTTTTCACACTTTATGACCGTTGCAGCATCCCCCCCCCCCGGTCACAGGATTTACATCTGGATGCTTGACAACTGGCTCACATTTATGACGGTCACAGTGTCCCGGGGTCACACAATCATATTTTGACAAGCAAAGTCAATGGGGGGAAGCCGGAATTTCCTTAACAACCGTGTTACTAACTTAACAAAGAAGTGATTTGCTTAACGACCGTGGCGAGAAAGGCCGTAAAATGGGGGCAAAACTCACTGAACCAATGTCTCACTTAGCAACATAAATTTTGGGCTCAACTGTGGTCGTTAAGTCGAGGATTATCTGTACACAGCCAATCAAATGTAAGCTAAAAATTAGAGCAGGGGTGCTCAGCGTTGGCAACTTTTAAGACTCGTGGACTTCAATTCCCAGAATTCCCCAGCCAGCAACAGTTGTGCTGGCTGGGGAATTCTGGGAATTGAAGTCCACGACTCTTAATGTTGTCAACGCTGAATGCCTCTGACTTAGATGATGGAGGGAAGAATCATTTTTATTAGGACATTTGTATATTTCTTTCCTTTTTTTAAAAAAAAAAGCTTTTAAATACGTGTGTGTGTTTGTGTGTGTGTGTGTGAGACAGAGAGAGAGAGAGGGAGAGAGACAGAGAGGGGGGGAGAGAGGGAGGGAGATGGAGAGATGGAGAGAGGGAGGGAGGGAGGGAGAGAGTGAGGGAGAGAGGGAGGGAGAGAGGGAGGGAGATGGAGAGAGAGGGGAGGGAGGGAGGAGGGAGAGAGGGAGGGAGAGAGGGAGGGAGGGAGAGAGGGAGAGAGAGAGGGAGGGAGAGAGAGACGGAGAGAGGGAGAGAGGGAGGGAGGGAGAGAGGGAGGGAAAGAGGGAGAGAGGGAGGGAGAGAGGGAGGGAGGGAGAAAGAGGGAGAGAGAGAGGGAGGGAGGGAGGGGAGAGAGAGAGAGAGACAGAGACAGAGAGAGAGAACGAACAACCACAGCTTTGGCACACTGTCAACAACCCCAGGAAGGACAAAAGCACCCAAGGGGGAGACTTCTGAAGTAGTGTGGTTCCTTTTTAATTTTTCGTTTTTTGTCCTTCCGTCTTCTCAACGCTGCTTCGGATGAGATTTTGCTTTTTTACTTCTGCTGGGGAGATGAATGTTAGATGACAGGCAACCCAATAAAAACTGAGTAACAAGCTGGGATTTTTGCCCGGGGTTAAAAAAAGAAAGAAAAAAAAAGGAATAAGGAATAAGCTACGCCACATCCCTCACCAATCCTTACTATCAGCCTCTTCCTACAGCTGGGAAGGGAAGGAGGGAGGGAAGGAGAGAGCGAGAGAAAGAGGAGAAATGTGAAAAACAGCAAGCTCCTTTGAAAGAAAGGAATAAAAGGGATTAAAAATTGCAACCGTCACTGCAGGCCATAAGAATTTCAGCAGGCTCTATTCTTCCAGAAAACAGCAGCCGAACATTTAATTCGGCTTATTCCATTGTGAATTATGAGTGCAGGGGGAAAACACACACACACACACACACACACACACACACACACACACACACACACACACTGAAACTGCACCACCAGACGTCAGGAATAAAGGAGGCTCTCTGGTAGTTAAAGTAGGGCAAGATCTGCTTTTAGGGGGCCTGGCCAAAGTCGCAAACAGGCTGTGCTAATGCTGGCTTGCGAGACTCCCAAAAACTCTGTTTGTGTAAAGCAGGCCCTGCCCTCACCAAGGGGAAAAAGGGTGCTGAGACGAAGAACAACTTTAGCAGCTATGACAATCCAACATTCTTTAGCCGTGTTCTGAAGAACTCTCCATCCTTAATTCAGCTTCAACAACGAACCCTGATTCCAAGATCCACCTGGGCAATGCTGTTCTAAGAACACTATTTAAGCTTCTTTAAACCACGATCAGCCCACCAAACTTTTGGCTGTTTAAACAGGACAAAAAAAAAAGGTCGAATTTGAGACAGAAGAGTAAACAAAGACCAGGATAGAATGCAGGATTGCAGGCTGACTCTGCATTCTCTCTGCCAGGAGTTCGACTCAAGGTTGATTCAGCCTTCCATCCTTCCAAGGTTTGTAAAATGAGGACCCAGATTGTTAGAGGCAACAGGCTGACTCTGTAAACCGCTTAGAGAGGGCTGTAAAACACTGTGAAGTGGTACATAAGCCTAAGGGCTATTGCTAGCTATCTTCCTTCCTTCCTTCCTTCCTTCCTTCTTTCCTTCTTTCCTTCCTTCCTTCCTTTCCTTCCCAGTGGTTAGAAGGCAGTATTGCAAGCTGATTCTGCCCACAGCCAGCAGTTCGATCCTGACCGGCTCAAGGTTGACTCAGCCTTCCATCCTTCCGAGGTCGGTAAAATAAGGACCCAGATTTTTTGGGGGCAACAGGTGGACTCTGTAAACCGCTTAGAGAGGGCTATAAAGCTCTGTGAAGCGGTATATAAGTCTAAGGGCTATTGCTATTCTTCTTCCTTTCCCATCCATCCATCCATCCATCCATCCATCCATCCATCCATCCATCCATCCATGGTATGCAATGATTAGAATGCAGCATTGCAGAGTGACTCTGCCCATAGCCAGCAGTTCAATCCTGACCTGATCCTGAGGTTGACTCAGTCTTCCATCCTTCTGAGGTCCATAAAATGAGGACACAGATTTTGGGGGGACAGCAGGCTGATACTGTAAACCGCTTAGAGAGGGCTATAAAGCACTGTGAAGCAGTATATAAGTCTAAGGGCTATTGCTATTCTTCTTCCTTTCCTTTCCTTTCCCATCCATCCATCCATCCATCCATCCATCCATCCATCCATCCATCCATCCATCCATGGTATGCAATGATTGGAATGCAGCATTGCAGGCTGACTCTGCCCACAGCCAGCAGTTCGATCCTGACCGGCTCAAGGTTGACTCAGTCTTCCATTCTTCTGAGGTCCATAAAATGAGGACCCAGATTTTGGGGGGACAGCAGGCTGATACTGTAAACCGCTCAGAGAGGGCTATAAAGCACTGCGAAGCGGCATATAAGTCTAAGCGCTATTACTTATGCTACCGTGTTCCTAATTCTTCAAAATCTGAAGTTCTGGCAACTCCTTTAAGAGGGTTTTTGGTTTTTTTTTTTTTATCAGATCCTGGAAAGGAAATGTTAGGCCCGCATCAATGTGTTGAATGCTGGCTGGGGGATTCCTGGAGCTGAAGTCCACACATCTTAAAAAAGGCCAAGGCTGAGAAACAGCGAACAAGAGGCCTATTCCTCTGGACTGGAGGGACATTTTTGCCAGCGCAAACTCACCTTGACATATTGCCGCAGAAAGAAAGGACTCATGTCGGGAGGAGAGGAAGTGGTGTGGGGCTTCAGGAGCTGGCTGGTGGGGGCGGGCTCCTCGTCGGTCTGCTGGTTCTTCCAGTAGTCCAGGAGGGCCTTTAGGACGTGAAGGCAATAGTCCACGGCTCCGGAGCTCAGCAAAGCAGCCGCGGTGGCACTTGAAATCAGGGAGGACGACTGCGGGAGACACAGGGAGCAATGAGGGAGCCCAGCGCGTTCCCCTTACCTGCGCGGACCAAAAGGCCCAGCAGCAGGAAGGCTCAGCGCCCAGGAGCCCAATTCTCCAGCTGAACCGTCTGTTCTGAGCTTCTGGGCTTGCTGATGTGAGGGGAAAGGAAGCCTGGAGACTAAAACATATGAAGAACCGTTGCAGGATTGGGGTTTGGCTGGTCTGGACAAAAGAAAGATTAGGGGGGACATGATGGCAGTCTTCCAGTATTTGAGGGGGGGGGGTCAGCTTATTTTCCAAAGCACCTGAAGGCAGGACGAGAAACAACGGATGGAAACCGATCAAGGAGGGAAACCACCTGGAATTAAGGAGAAGCTTCCTGACAGGGAGGACAATTAACCAGTGGAACAGAAGTTGCCTTCAGATGTTGTGAATGTTCCAACACTGGAAGTTTTTAAGAAGAGACTGGACAGCCACGTGTCTCGAATGGCATAGGGTGTCCTGCTTGAGAAGGGGGCTGGACTAGAAGACCTCCAAGGTCCCTTCCAGCTCTATTCCGATTCTGACCCCTCTGGGCTCCTGAGCTCAGTCAAGGAGGACAGGATTTGGGGGGTGACTTCAATTGCCAGCATCTCTTTCTCGCCCACTCTTTTTTAGTCATCCTGTTTTTTTAAAAACTCACTGCTGTGAAATATCACTATTATACACACACAAACCCCCAAAAGATAAAAAAAAAATGTATTAAAAACCCCCAATGTGATTCACCAGACTAAAAACAAGGCAGACAGGATCCAGCCTTGGAGGGTTTCCCTCCTTCCTTCTCAAGGCAGGGCTGGGCAGGGAAAGGGCCCCTTCTGCCCAGCCTCTGCCACGCCAGTGGAAGGACGGGGTGGCAGATGAACACATACAAGAATACTAGCAGAAGCCGTGACCTTGAACTCAGGACATTCTGCAGAGCACAGGCAGGGACGCTTCTATCGGGTGGAAACTAACCAAGGAAAGAAGCAACCTAGAACTAAGGAGAAACTTCCTGACAGTGAGAACAATTAACCAGTGGAACAACCTGCCTCCAGAAGCGGTGAATGCTCCAACACTGGAGGTCTTTAAGAAGAGACTGGACAGCCATTTGTCTGAAATGGTATAGGGTTTCCTGCCTGAGCAGGGGGTTGGACTAGATGACCTCCAAGGCCCCTTCCAACTGTTATTCTATTAAGAGGAGAGAAACCTATTCTCCAAAGCACTTGAGAAGTAATGGATGGAAACTAATCAAGGAGAGAAGCAACCTGGAACTAAGGAGAAACTTCCTGACAGTCAGAACAATTAACCAGTGGAACAACCTGCCTCCAGAAGCGGTGAATGCTCCAACACTGGAAGTTTTTAAGAAGAGACTGGACAGCCATTTGTCTGAAATGGCCTAGGGTTTCCTGTCTGAGCAGGGGGTTGGACTAAATGACCTCCAAGGCCCCTTCCAACTGTATCATTATTATTATTATTATTATCTTGGGGGCTCTGTGGCCAAGCAAACCTGGAGGGAGAATGAAGGGGTCCCAAGGGATGGGGGCTATAGGCCTGGTCCAGCAGAGTCCAAATGTCCCCGAGAGACACCACAGAAGGGCCCTGGATGGCCTAGGGGGAACGCCACCCCACTTCTGCTGGGTCTGGGCCCTTCCTGGCCTTTGATATTCTCTTAAAAGAGCAGCGACAGGAGCCTTTAGGCTTTGGAAGGAGGCTTAGTTTAAAAGAGGCAGGAGGAGGGAGAGAAGGCAAAACGGCAATCAGCTCTGGAGTCTAATCTCCCCTCCACACACATGCCGGTGGGCACGGAGCAGAGGATTAAGAGGAGGAGGAGGAGAGAGGGGGGGGGCTCCAGCCCCTTTCATTTGCCTCTCCTTCAAACGGGTCCGTTCCTCTGGAATTCGGCCAGTCGCGCAAGCGAGGAGGGAGGCAGCGGTGCTTTTGAAGAGATGCCAGGAGACGCCCCCACCAGCCCGGGTCCCTCACCCCCACTGGTCATCTGTACTTTGACAGGTTTTGCTCTCCTGCTCTTGGGAGGAAAGGGAAGGGAGGGGGGAAAGAGGCTGGCGAGCCCCAAGTGTAAATAAAACCATTAGAGAAAGCCCTCCTCAATCCAAACAAAGCCCAGAGCCCATAAGCTCATTAAAATTCGATGCCTTCCCAGTTCCATTTTTAACCTCTGCGCTTTTGTATATTAATATGCTTTCCTCGGCATGCGCCTTTGCCAGCTTCCGTTCTGGAAATACGCCTTAGCGCTGCACCGTTTAGCAACGGAATCCTCTTAGCCCTTTCGAAACATGGCAGATAGTGCGGCATCTCGGCCCTCCCGACAATCGCATTTGCAAATGCCACCCCCCTTTTTTTCTTCCTTTTAACTGCGGCTGGGTTGGTGGGCAAAGCCCGCCCGGCTGCTGCCCGGATCCAAAACCCGGAGCCCGCAGCATTCTCAATCAAGAAAGGGGGCAAGGAGGGTGAATTGGGTAGGAGGGGGGGAGAAAACGGCCCTTCCTTTCTACCTGTACAGTTGGACGAGGAGCCTGGCCCCTCTACTTGCACTCAGGCTGAGACACAGCAGTGCCTCAGTTGGACAGTGATGAAGAACAGCTGGGACAAATCCCGGATGCACGAAAGCGCAGGCAAAAGAAGCAAGTACGACAGAGGAATGCAATGGGGCGGCTCCAAAGGCAAAGGAGAAGACATTAGAAAGCCACGCCTTGGCTGAATTATAAAAGGGAAGGTGTGGGAGGTGCTGGCTGTACAGACCCACCTGGGGCACGATGCCCCCAGCGGGACACGCTCCTCACGTACCTCACAAATGGAAGATTTCGAACCAGACTTGGTCCGGGACATGAAGACGCTCAACAGCCTCATGATCACCAGGTGGACTTCATTGAGGGCAGAGCGTTCGTTTTTCTTGGACACATCCTGCGAGGGAGAGGGAGGGGGGAAAGAGAAAGGAAAGGGCTAAAACAGGGGTCCCCAACCCCCGGTCTGTGGACTGGTACTGCGGCATGCCAGCAACCGGTCCGCACAAACAAGCAAAGCCCTGTAGGCAGCACACAAAAATACACTCTCCGGTCCGCGGAAAAACCTTTCCATGGAACCGGTCCCTGGTGCCCAAAAGGTTGGGGGCCTCTGGGCTAAGAGAAGGGCTGCCCATCTAGTCCGAACCCTTGCCCAAACAGGAGAAAAAGCACCTGTATCATCCTGATCCCCTGAGTTAGGACTGGTGCACAGGTGCAGGCCTACCTCTGATATCTCGCCCCCCCATTGCAAATACTTGGTGCATTTTTCAAACTTGGCACTACGGCCTACAGATCTGAGTGTACAGATCTGAGTGACTTCGTTACAAGGTGGGCGGCAAATAAATTAAATATATGCAATAAATTAGCAACCCATCCGGGAGCTGAAAGGCAATGAACTTGACCAGTGGCCTGACGAGAAGCTCACGGGCTGCCCAGCCCCTCGGTTCTCCCTCGAGCTACTGCTGCCCTCTAGTGGCCAGCAGGTTGGGGTGCTTCCCAGCCTGGCCTGCCAAAGTGGCCTTTTCTCCCCAGCTCTGATTTAGGATGATTATGGATGAGTGTTCGGATTATTGCTTCTCTCCTGGATGAGTTTCCATCCTAAGCCACCGGTCTGACTTCGGATGGAAGCTCATTCAGGAGAGAAGCGACCTGGAATTAAGGAGAAGCTTCCTAACAGTGAGGACAATTAGCCAGTGGAACAGCTGGCCTCCAGGAGTTGTGGGGGCTTCGTCACTGGAGGGTTTTAAGAACAAAGACTGGACAGCTACTTGTCTTGAATGGTGTAGGGCAGGGGTCTTCAAACTCAGCCCTTTTATGACTTGTGGACTTCAACTCCCAGAATTCCTCAGCCAGACGAAGCCCACCAGTCATAAAAGGGCCGAGTTTGAAGACCCCTGGTATAGGGTCTCCTGCCTGAGCAAGGGGTTGGACTAGAAGACCTCCAAGGTCCCTTCCAGCTCTATTCTGATTGATAGCTTAGAGTTTCATGGAGGAGCCGCTGCCATCTCATTGCATGCCCCAACTACGTTCACATCTCATCCTGGGAATGTCATGCAGAAAGAGGTGTGTGTGTGTGTGTGTGTGTGTGTGTGTGTGTGTGTTTTACCTTCTTCTCCATGCAGAGCTCAGCAATCAACTGGGCAAGAAGGTTATCCAGGGCTCCTTTGTCTTTTTCTTCATCGCCATCAAGGTCTGTGGTCAGCATCAGGATCACCTGTGGACAAGGGACGCGGAAGGACAAAGTCAGGGACAATGGCTGGGGAGGGTGGAGTCCCCCCAGGCGTGGTGGACAGAAGTCTCCTCCCCCCTCCAAAGAACACTAAAAGCATTTGAATAACAAGCTCCTGTCCAGCCAGAAAAGCAGGGTCGGTGAGAGGAGCTACACCGAGGGATGCACAAGGTCTTCCATATGTCCCGCCTGTGCTTAGGATAGCGGGCAGCTTTAGGAGAGAAACTGGATCTGGTCTTTGAGCACCAGCCCGAGTAAAAGAGGGAGAAACAGAGGAGAAAAACCACAAGCAGAGGAGAAGATTCGGCCTCCAGGCGCCATGCGCATGACAAAGAGGGCGGAGGGGGGAGAGAGTCAGACCCACCTGCATGTAGGGGATGGCCCGGACCCCGCCCACGTTCCTCAGCTGGGGCAGGGTTTGCAGCAGCCGTTCCAGCAGCATCAGCCGGACCATGTGCAACCTGGAGAAAGAAAGAAAGAACGAAAGAAAGAAAGAAAGAAAGAAAGAAAGAAAGAAAGAAAGAAAGAAAGAAAGAAAGAAAGAAAGAAGAGAGAGAGAGAGGGAGGGATGGAGGAAGGAAGGAAGGAAGGAAGGAAGGAAGGAAGGAAGGAAGGAAGGAAGGAAGGGAAGCTTGTGAGGGATAGCTGCAAAACCACACTCTGGCAACTGAGCAGCATGAATTGTGTTCTCATTTTTAGCCCAAAGAGACATCTGCAGGAAAGTCTACCTGGGATTTTTGATTGGCAGGATCAGAGGGGACTGAGCCCTGAGGAAGAGGAAGGGCCTAACCCAGTGGTTCTCAACCTTTCTAATGCCGCGACCCCATAATACAGTTCCCCATGTTGTGGTGACCCCCAACCACTTATACATCACCGGGTGCCAGGGGCGTGGCCAAAGAAAAGGGGGAAAAAATGGCGGACAGCCTTGTTTGGCGACCCCCGTGAAATGGTCGTTCGACCCCAAATGGGGTCCCGACCCACAGGTGGAGAACCACTGGCCTAACCACTTCAAAAACTGTCCCCTCCCCATGCAGTGGAGCTGCTTCTTCTCCCCGTCCCCAGCCTGCTGCAGTTCCCCAGGCTGGGATGTGCGAAGGAGGCCCTGCAGACTTGGAGTGACTCCCCCCCTGCAGCCCCCTCCCCCCCAAGCAAGGAAGGAGCTCTTGCCTGTTGCTGGCGTGGACGTCCCCTTCCCCTTCGCCCTCGCCCTCAGAGCCTTCGCCCTCCGGCTGTCCCGTGGCGGTGCTGATGGCTCCCGTGCTGGAGCTGATGCTCCCAGGCCCCGCCGGATGGCCCTCGGGCGCCGTGTCTCCGTATGCGCTGCTGCGGCCGGACACTGCAAGGGGGAGCCAGGCGGCTGAGCACCGGCGGTCCCTGGAGATGCCTGGCCGGGGGCAAAGAGGAAGGCCCCTTCTTTCCCAGGCCAGGCCTGGAGGGTCTTCAGCCCGGACTCCCCCCAAGGGAAGGGGAAAACCCAGAGGGGCGATTACCGCTGTGCTCGCCTGCCACGGAGTCCACGGCGCTGCCCCCGCTCTCGGAGCCCACGCTGCCCCCGTGGTCGGCTGGGGAGGTGCGGAGCGTGGAGCCGTCGGTCGCGGCCGTGCTGCCTTCGTCATCGGAAGCTGGAGCTAGGGGAGTAAGGAGAGCTGTTACGAGTACAAACACGGCCTCTGAGCATGTCCAATGGGACCGGCCCCAAGCACGAGCCTAGGCTCCTTCGGCAGGCTGGAGAAATGAGGGATGGGGGCTTCGTGGCCTGATCCCTTTTGAAACCCCCTTCAAAAACTAAACCCGGGGTGGGGGGTGTCTGTCTGTTCAAACTGGAGGCAACAAGGACTCTCTTGCGATCCAGGCAGGGTCGACTAAGCACCCCCTCCCACATCTCTGCCCATCCCAAGGTCCGGATTTTACCCCGCGCGCATTACCTGACGCAGTGGTGTCTGACAGGGTCCCGGCATCCAGGGAGGAAGAGCTGGGGGCCTGTCCGGACAGCCCCAGGCTCTGCAGGCCGAGAGCGCTGCTGCTGCTGCCTGGGGGGGGGGGGGCAGAGGAAGGGCGGGAGGAATCAACTCCAGGGTTACGGGAGGAACCCACAAGCAAGGCTCCATTTTTCTCCTCCGTATCCAGGACCCCCCACATTCTCCCGGCCTCAGCACAGCCTTGCCCAGGTCTGCATAGGACAGTGGTTCTCAACCTTTTTAATGCCGCGACCCCCAACCGGTCGTAAGTCGAGGACTACTCAACTGGTGCAGCACCGTTTGCAGAATGGGACTTTTGGCGGGCTCAGCAGGGCAGAGACAGCCTGGACAATTCCTATTGTCTTTTGAAATCCAATAGAATTAGACTCTATTCAAGAGAGTCTATTCTATTGGCTTTCAAAAGCCAATAGAATAAAAGGGAGTAGCACAGCTAAGGAAAAGGGGGGGAAAAATGGCGGACTGCGTTGTTTGGCGACCCCCGTGAAATGGTCGTTCAACCCCAAATGGGGTCCCGACCCACAGGTTGAGAACCACTGGCATAGGAGGTCCCACCCACCCCCCACGTTGCTGCGGGGAGGGGGCTGCCTGCCTCTCTCACCCTGCTGGTCCTGCTGCAGGCTCAAGGCAATGGCCAGTTCGACCATGGTTTCGTCGTCGGCATCAGGGGGGATGTCCAGCATGGGGGGGAAGCCCTCGGCCCCAGCCAGGAGAGCCTCCAGGGGAGACGGGTTCCCGTTGTTCACGTTGTCAGCCGTTTCCAGGACCATCGTTTCAGACTAAGCGCAGGAGAGATGCCAAAGAGCAACAGCACTCAGACTTATATGCCGCTTCACAGGGCTTTACAGCCCCCCCTCTAAGCGGTTGATGGAGTCAGCCTGTTGCCCCCCCCCCAACAATCTGGGTCCTGATTTGACCGACCTTGGAAGGATGGAAAGCTGAGTCAACCTTGAGCCGGTCAGGATCGAACTGGGCAGTCAGCCTGCAATCCTGCATTCTAACCACTGCGCCACCACAGCTTCCTTCCTTCCTTCTTCTCATTTTTCCTTCCTTCCTTCCTTCCTTCCTTCCTTCCTTCCTTCCTTCCTTCCTTCCTTCCTTCTTTCCCAAGCACTCAGACTTATATGCCGCTTCACAGGGCTTTACAGCCCCCTGTATAAGCAGTTTACGGAGTCAGTCTGTTGCCCCTCCAACAATCTGGGTCCTGATTTTACTGACCTCGGAAGGCTGAGTCAACCCTGAGCCGGTCAGGATCGAACTGCTGGCAGTGAGCAGTCAGCTTGCAATCTTGCATTCTAGCCACTGTGCCACCACAGCTTCCTTCCTTCCTTCTCATCCTTCCTTCCTTCCTTCCTTCCTTCCTTCCTTCCTTCCTTCCTTCCTTCCTTCCTTCCTTCCTTCCTTCCTTCCTTTCCTTCCTTCCTTCCCAAGCAAGAAGACTTATATACTGCTTTACAGCCCTCTCTAAGCGGTTTACAGAGTCAGCAACTTGCCCCCAACAATCTGAGTCCTCATTTGACCGACCTCAGAAGGATGTAAAGCTGAATCAATCTTGAGCCGGTCAGGATCGAACTCCTGGCTGTAGGCAGAGTCAGCCTGCAATCCTGCATTCTAACCACTGCACCATCACGGCTTCCTTCCTTGCTTCTCCTTATTTCCCGTCCTTCTCAATTTCTCTCCCTTCCCAAGCAATAGGACTTATATACCGCTTCAACAATATTTGCAGCCCCCTGTAAGCTGTTTACAGAGTCAGCATATTGTCCCCCAACAATCTGGGTCCTCATTTGACCAACCTCGGAAGGATGGAAGGCTGAGCTCAACCTTGAGCCGGTCAGGATCGAACTCCTGGCAGTGAGCAGTGAGTTAGCCGGCAGTGCTGCCTTCTAACCAAGCTCAAGGCTCAAGCATTTTGGCCTGATGCATTAGACACCCCCATCCCCCCATTATACCTCTGGGGGAACTATACCCTTTGACCCCCCCCCCTAATTTAGATTTAAGACTTTCCTAGGCACATCCCAAAGAAGCATCCCAATGCCCCACTTCTTCTCCAGGCTGAGTGGCTGGCCCAGAAAGAGACTCACCACCATCTCAAAGTCTCCATGGTCCACCTCATTTTGCTCCTGGTTCTCCTGCCGAATATCCTCCCCGCTGGGCAGGCCGGGGGTCTGCAGTTTGTCATCAGCATCGTCGTCATCATAATCATCTTTGTCACCTGGATGTTTAAAAAAAAAGAGAGAAAAGTCCTGCTAAGTCCAGGCAGATGCATCGGAGACGAGGCTGAGAGCCAGAGAGAGAGAGAGAGAGAGAGAGCCAGAGAGAGAGACCGAGAGAGAGAGAGAGAGAGAGAGAGAGAGAGAGAGAGAGAGAGAGAGAGAGAGAGAGAGAGAGAGAGAGAGAGAGAGAGAGACGGGACCTTTTATTATCTACGGTGGACACGGGATAAAACGAAGAAATACTGGAGTAGGACTCACATCCTAAGACAGAAAATTCTTAAAATGAAGATTGAGATGAAATCAGAAATTTTTCTTCTGGGCTTAATGGAAAAAGATTTGGGGAAAAAAATCGGAACTTTGGTTTTGTTGACGGCAGGAAGACTACCGTATGCCCACCAATGGAAGGACATTTCGATTCCCACCATGGGCAAAGGGCTACAGAAGTGGATGGAGCTGGCAGAGGTGACAGAATTGACTGTTTTGATTTAAGAAAAAAAAAATATAAGTTTCTACTTGGCAGACCGCTTCTGAATTTTGTGCTTGAAAAAAAAAATGAAATGTTGATTTTGGATTTTACTGATTAGATTGACTTGTTGTTATAGAAATGGCTCATTTATTCTATTATGGAAGGGTAAAAAGTTGAGGTTGGATGCTTTGTTCCACTGCAACAGAGGAAGTCGGAAGTCAATGCCTTCTCTTTTTCTTTTTCCCTTCTCTCCCCCCCTCTTTTTCTCCCCCTTTTCCCTCCCTACTGTGTCCTACTATTTGCTTTTGAATTTTGGTATTTCATTCTATCACCTAATAAAAAGTCACAAATTCAGCATTAAAAAGAACAAAAAGAGAGAGAGAGAGAGAGAGCGCAGACAGGGCCAGAAAACCTCTCCAGTCCCATCCAGGGGGGATGTGACCCCCCCCCAAGGATGGAGAGAGATGCTGCTGGCCTCTCTAGGGCAGACTTCTCCAGGGACTGATCCGCCCTACTGGGACTTCCGCCGAGGTTTTGTTTGCCCCTACCCCAGTGTGGCCAATGCAGAGGCCCAAAGAGAGTGCGTGCCCCTTACCCATGGGGGTGTTGCTTCGAGGGGAAGAGGGCAAGGTCACGTGCCTCCGCTTGTTCCGGGGCCTCAGCACCCGGATCAGCGCTTGCTTGCAGGAGAAGCTCACCGCCGGATCCTGGAAGACAAGTGGCAAGTAACAAATTAAGCTCAGGGGTTGCAGCCCTGCAGAGGAAAGTTCTAGCTGCATTCACACAGGGTTCGGACCTAGCTAACTTGGTTTATGTTCGCTGATGCAGGGCAGCGGGAGGAGCTGGCCTCTTCCTCGTCGGGACAACAGAGGGCAGATGCGAAGGAGTGAGCCGCGCTTCCGTCCAGCCCAGATTACCACCTGTCCTTCTGGTTGGGGATTATGGGAGCTGACACCCGGCGTGAATCTGAGCCGGGCAGCCCCGGGAGTGACTAGCGGAGACGGCTGAGTTCTCAGCCCTTTTGCCTCCCCTCCTTCGGGTGCTCCAGGAGGAGGAGCGGATGGCTCTGACTACCCTCTCCCCCCACAGTGGGATTGTGACCAGGCTGCCAATTCCCACGAGGTTGGGCTGCTCCCTGCCACGGCTAACCAACAGCTGAGGGTGCAAGAGACAAGCCAGGCCCCTCCTGCTGCTCTGTCTAGGGCACGGGTCCCCAACCCCCGGTCCGTGGACCACCACCGGTCCACAGCGTGCCAGAAACCGGTCCGCGCAGACAAGCAAAGCGTCCTCCGTGGGAGGCAGGCAGCACGCGGAAACCGCGCCCCCCCTCCGGTCCGTGGAAAAATCTCTCTCCAAGAAACCGGTCCCTGGTGCCCAAAAGGTCGGGGGGCGCTGCTGTAGGGTCCTCCGTCGGTCTCCCGGCTGACCGGGGGGGGGGGAGAGAAACCACGCGCTGTCCCTCTACAAAGACCCCCAGGCTGCCCCGATCGCTCAGGAGGGAAGCCAAGGCAAGCCGTGAAGCCACGTACCGGACACAGCAGCATCTGCGTGTAGATTTTGGAGGCGGCGTCGATGCAGTCCAGCTCGCAGATGCAGTAGCCATGGAGGATGTCAACGAGGGCGCTGACGGTGGCCTCGACGTGGGTCAGGCCTGCGGCACAGGGAGGAAGCGGGAGGGAGTCTTGGGCGCAAACTGACAGAAGCCCTCTCTGCTCCGGGGGGGGGGGGAACAAGGAGGGGAGGGAGGGAGGGAGGGAGAAGGAAAGAATCAGAGAAGGAGGGAAGTGAGGGAGGAGGGAGAGAGGGCGAAGAAGGAAGGAAGGAAGGAAGGAAGGAAGGAAGGAAGGGAGGGAAGGAAGGGAGGAAGGGAGAAGGAAAGAATCAGAGAAGGAGGGAAGGAAGGGGAGGGAGGAATGAGCCGAGGTGGCGCAACAGTTAAGAGTGCAGTCCTGCAGGCCACTTTAGCTGACTGTGTTCAGCAGGTCAGCGGTTCAAATCTCACCGGCTCAAGGTGGACTCAGCCTTCCATCCTTCCGGGGTAGGTCAAATGAGGACCCAGATTGTTGGGGGCAATGTCAATATATAGATACATTGCTTACTGGTGTACACCGCTTAGAGAGTGCTTAGAATAAGTCTCATAAATAAATAAATAAATAAGTGAGGGAGAAAGAAGGAGGGAGAGAGGGCGAAGAAGGAAGGAAAGAAGGAAGGAAGGAAAAAACAGAGGAAGGAAGGAAGGGAGGGAGGGGGAGGGAGGAATGAGGGAATTGAGGGAGGAAGGAAGGAGGGAGAGAGGGCAAAGAAGGAAGAAAACAGAGGAAGGAAGGGAAGGAAGGAAGGAAGGAAGGAAGGAAGGAAGGAAGGAAGGAAGGAAGAAAGGAAGGAATGGGGAGGGAGAGAGGGAAGGAAGGAAGGGAGGGAGGGAATGGGGAGGGAAGGGAGGGAGGAATGAGGGAAGAAGGAGGGAGAGAGGGCAAAGAAGGAAGGAAGGAAGGAAGGAAGGAAGGAAGGAAGGAAGGAAGGAAGGAAGGAAGGAAGGAAGGAATGGGGAGGGAGGGAGGGAGGGAGGGAAGGGAAGGGAAGGGAAGGGAGGGGATTGTTAGGAGGAGCCTGGAGAAGAGGGACCATCACAGGGTCCGGAGATAGAAGGCAACAACTCCAAACAGTTGGAGTTGGACCAACAGTCGGTTCCTGAAGCCTGGCCAGATGCCGTGGGTCTGGCACGGAGCAATCTAGGAGGCTGCTGCCCTGGGGCAGCCACGTCTGATCAGCTCGAGAAAGATGGCACCCACCTGGCAAGCAAGCCGGCGCCAGGAAGGCATTCTTGGGTTTTGAGGCGTGAAGTTTCCAGAAATGGTTGACCAGCTGGGTAATAAAAGTGCACCCTTCTCCTTCCACGACCTTCGTAGCCTCCTGACATTCTTCGCCGCTTTCTGAGAATGTAAGGAAAGCTTTTTAGCTGAGCAGCTGGATCCCACCACCCCAAGCCCCCCAAAGGCACACCCTGTTCTCAAACAAACCCCACAACCACAACCCAACCCAGGAAGAGGACAGCCGGGTGCGCGTAGGGTGTGGACGTGTGTTCAAGCAGAGGGAGGAGCTTCGCCTACCTGCGTCCAGAGACGGAAACTTCGACTCCGTGAAATGGACCAGGTTGTTGGGCCGCATGATGGCGATGGAGCGGGCCGTGATGACCAGCCTCTGGAAAACCTCCGGCTCCATGTCCTTCCCTTCTTTGTTAGAGGTGCTGAGGTACTGGATGGCTTTGCTCAACAGGGCCTGATCCTGCAGGGACAGACGGTGCAAAAGGAAAGAGCTGAATCAGTCACGCTCAGGTCCCCCCACAGATCGGGCTCTTCAGACCTGGCCCTTTGATGACTGGTGGACTTCAACTCCCAGAAGTCCTCAGCCAGGCACGCGTGCCTGGCTGAGGACTTCTGGGAGTTGAAGTCCACCAGTCATCAAAGGGCCAAGTTGGAAGAGCCCTGCCATAGATCCCTATTGGGACACTGCCATTCTGATGGGAACCTCGGGGCTGTCCTATGACATAATGCATTTTGCTTTGTTCCTCCTTTGCTTTGAGGCATCTTCCTAGGAATTGGGGCGTGGTGGGGAGGGATCTGCTTTGTCTCAGCTCTGGAGAAGCAAGGACACGGTGCCTGGGAAAGATTTCTTATCCCCTTCCCCGCCTGGAATTCTCAGCACACTTCGCCCCTCTGGACTGGCTGCAAATGGACTGGGCAGCTGGGAGGGGTTTTGAACAATGGGGTTCGACCTAATGCCGGGCTCTTCAAACTTGGCCCTTTTCTGACTTGTGGATTTCCACTCTCAGAATTCTGCAAAAGGGCCAAGTTTGAAGAGCCTGACCTTAATGCTTTTGCACGGGAACTTCAGATCCTGCCTGCTTTCTCTGCAATCACTTTCTCTCGATAAAAGCTCCTTGTGTTGAAATGCTGCCTGCTTCAAGAGTTGAAGGGAATGGCTGAGATGAGGCCTTCCTCACAAAGCTGTGCTCACCTGATGCCACAACACCAGTGCCAGCAGGGGTGCTCTCTCTTTTTCCCTGGAGTTGGGCTGGGAGTGTGTGTGTGTGTGTGTGTGTGTGTGTGTGTGTGTGTGTGTGTGTGTTGGGACACCTGACCTTTCATCCGGAAGGAGGCTGAAAGGCCTTCATTCCCCCAGCCCAGGGGTAGGCAACATTGGCTCTTTTATGACTCATGGACTTCAACTCGTAGAATCCCTGAGCCAGCCTGGCTGAGCTTGGAAACCTCTCCCTTTCCCCTCAGCATGGCTGGCTCAGGAATTCTGAGAGTTGAAGTCCACGAGTCATAAAAGAGCCAAGGGTGCCTATCCCTGCCCAAGCCGCACGCGGAAACCGAGGCAAGGCCTGCTAAGCATCTCCCGAATTCCCCCGGGACTCTGCGGGACAGCAAACGGAAGGATCTGGGATGCCGTGCCGGGAAGGAAACTGGCTTTGCTTACCTTGTGGTTGTGGTAAGCCGAGCGGCTGGCATGGAGGCTGGCCAAGAGGCTCTTGGTCTGCTGCTGGACGCTGGAAGGGGCTGGTGTGGAGAGAAGCATGGTGGCCAACTCTTGTGTGGCAGCCTTGGTTTTCTCCTGCAGGCGAACGATCCCAGTCAGGCTGTGCTTGCTTTGGGGATTGGGAAGGCCCCCCCACGCAAGAAGGGAGAATGCCACGGCCTGCTCAGACCCGGGAGTGGGGGGCTGCCTTTCTGAATTTTAATTTGGATGGAGGACCAGGAGCTCATTTCTGGACAAAACTCTGCTTCAGCACAATGGTCCGAGGAGTCAGCGCCTCCCAAGCATCCAGGTACCGCTGTTCTCTTCCCACACCTCCCTCCCCACAACCCTAACCCCACCCCACCCTCCCCACAGCAAAGGGAACTTGCCTTCTCGTTGCCTGGCCCGACGGCAAACCAACTTTCCAGGGCTTCTAAAGAACTCACGACTAGCCTGCAGGAGATAAATAGAAGAGGGCGGGTCAGAAATGGCTCGACACGAGAGCCCCAGGTGGCTGGGGAAGAAAAGCGGGGAGTAGTCGGGGATGCCAAACCCTTTGCTCTCTCTCTCTCCCCCCCCCACCCCCTCCCCGCCCGCCCCAGTGCAGAGAAAAGGAATAAAAGCAAAGAGCTGCTGCAGGCACCATGCAGGTCCAGGGCAATCTGGCTCGTTTTCGGAAAAACTCAGGGCTGTTTTAGGGCAGACCTCTAGCCCCTGATGGGGTGACGGTGGTGGGGATCAGCCAACTGTCAGAAACTTGTTTTCTCCAGAGAAAACACAAAGACGTGGATGCCTGGGGATCTATTACATCAGCAGCGTGATTAATATTTATATGTTACTTATATGTAAGGGCGCAGGTCTATACCTATGCTGTATATAGTGTGTTTTCAAGGTGTGTTATGTAACATGTGAGAGCAAGCAACTAAATTTCGCTTTTAATGTGTGCCGTTGTGCCCACAGGGAAAAAAATGACAATAAAGGTTATCTTATCTTATCTTATCTTATCTTATCTTATCTTATCTTAACTTAACTTATCTAATCGGCCTGTTGTCAGCGCTGCTAACATTGGATGTTCTTGCTTTGACAACATATGGAGATGCAGCCTTTTTCTCTCTTATGCTTTACTCTTAGAATTAGATGATGCTGGGGGGGGGGGAGGAGGAATGTGATGGGAGTTAGTTAGAGTAACAATATTGTAATAGTGTGTGAATTCAGGGCTTTTGAAATAAGAGATGATAAGGAATGGCGGGTTGGAGTAAAGGAGAGAAAGCCTGCATTTCAAACTAATTGGAGAATGTGATTTATGACTGTTAGTTAGAGGACGGAATTGTACTTTGATACTATGGGCTTAGGGGAAGGAAGTCAGATTTTGGCTTGGCCTATGTACCTGCCGATGGGTTGCTACTCGAATAAAAGATTGTTTAAGGTAAACAATGCCTCGAAGTTCTTTGAAGAGTTTCATCTGTCGGAACCATGACACCTATCTTATTCTTAATAAACCCAGTCTGACTTAATTATGCACAATGGGTGAGAAAGCAGTGACTCTGGGTGAGCTACTCTAAACTCTTCCAAGCTATCACTGTCAGGCTGATGATTTTCTAGTTCTCTGGATTCTACTTTGGAGCAGAAGGCAAAGACGCCCACAACAATTCTAGGTCTCACTTGCTCTTCCGCTCGTTGTCCCAAAGGTGCTTTCCAAAAGGACTTTCTTGGGTCTCCCCCCCCCCCGAAAACATTTTTCTTCTCATCCACGGAGCTTCCTCACTTCTGAGTTAACTAAGTTAGAGGCTTCTTGGATGAGAAGGGAAACGTTTTCAAGGGGGGGGGGAGAAACCCAACGAAGAAGTCCAGGTGCCTTTGAAGGAAAAGCCCCTTCGGGACAACCATTTCCCGTAGATATTCTGCTTATTTAACTTGGATCTCTTGACCACATCAGCAATTCCATTCTTTTGGGCTGCTGAGAGGGATGGATTTTTTTAAAGGATGCATCCCAGCTGAGCCTCCTTTGCAATGTCCCCCCCCCTGCTTTGGAACGATTGGTGTGTCTTTTATCTACAAGGTTCCAATTTTGAGTTAATCCCTTCCAGCCTTCCCTGTGCGTATCAGCCAGGAAAGAGCCCTGCCGAAGGGAGAAAAGCAGAACAGACCCAACAAGCAGTTCAGTGAGTTCCCAGTTTTAAGATGGCTCAAATCTTCTTCATCTAGCACAGTGGTTCTCAACCTTTTTAATGCCGCGACCCCCCAACTGGTCATAAGTCGAGGACTACTCAACCGGTCGTAAGTCGAGGACTACTCAACTGGTGCAGCAACGTTTGCAGAATGGGACTTTTGGCGGGCTCAGCAGGGCAGAGACAGCCTGGACAATTCCTATTGGCTTTGGAAAGCCAATAGAATTAGACTCTATTCAAGAGAGTCTATTCGATTGGCTTTCAAAAGCCAATAGAATAAGAGGGAGGAGCACAGCTAAGGAGAAGGGGGAAAAAATGGCGAACTGCGTTGTTTGGCGACCCCCGTGAAATGGTCGTTCGACCCCGAATAGGGTCCTGACCCACAGGTTGAGAACCACTGATCTAGCAAGCATTTGAAACAAGCTGTGAAAAACAACTTACAAAAAGGGATCTCCTTCTAGGTCAGGGGTAGGCCACTTTGGCCCTTTTATGACTCGTGGACTACAGCTCCCAGAATTCCTGAGCCAGCATGGGGGAACTATGGCCCCCTCATGACTCGTGGACTTCAACTCCCAGAATTCCTAAGCCAGCATGGGGGAATTATGGCCCCTTCATGACTTGTGGACTTCAACTCCCAGAATTCCTGAGCCAGCCTGGCTCAGCTCGGAAACCTCTCCCTTTCCCCTCAGCATGGCTGCTCAGGAATTCTGGGAGTTGAAGTCCACGAGTCGTAAAAGAGCCAAGTTTGAAGACCCCTGTCTTAAATCTAACAAACAAAATGGAGGCTGGCTGAGGAATTCTGGGAGTTGAAGTCCACGAGTCATCAAAGAGCCGAGGTTAACTACCTCTGTACTAGGTTAAAAAAAAAACAAAAAACCCAGAAAGGATGTGAGCCAGAAAAACAAACAGAGTTAGCATGTCCCTTTTTGGGGCGTATCTCAGGGACTTCGTTCACACAACACACAGGCAAGTTGCAGGTTCACCCCATCTCACCCTTCCCAAAAGCTGGTCAAGCTCTGCCCTTCGTTTTTTGGTTTTTAGCCTAGATGGCAGGCAACAGTTAGCCAGGATCAGAGAGACCCAGAGGGAAGCTAAGCAGGAAAACGGACAGCTGAGTTTTTTCTCCCCCCCCCCTTTTTTTTGCTAACTTAATCTGCCATGCAAGGGACCCCTGTTATTAAGCAGCGCGGTGGAGAATAATTATTTAAAAATCCCCAACCAACCAACCAACCAACTGTACGTATGAACACGCGCACGGGGGAAAAAAACCAGCCAGGGGGATGGAAGCAGTGGGCAGCCGTCTCTGTCACCCAAAACTATTCGTGCAGAGAGAGGCAGGATACTGACCGGTCCAAGGTGGTTAAGGACTCAGTTTCAGAACTTTTTTTGGGGGGGGGAGCGAAAGGAAAGGGGGGGGGAGGAGAAAAACAATACAGGCAGATATAAATAAAAAGATACGAAGCTCACAGAGCCAGAATTGAGAAAGACACATCCTAAGAGCAACTCAACAAAGGAAGGGAGTCGGCAAACTAAACGGAGCTGGGAATTGGGGAGGGGGGAGAAGGAAGGGAGGCGCGTGGACAAAACTGGACCCAAATAAAAGTGTATTTCTTTGAGAATGGCTCAAATTCCTTTATTTCCAAAGCAGTGAAGAGAAGCTTCTAAGGCGGAGCCCCCCAACCTTTGGGGCACCGGGGACCGGTTCCGTGGAGAGAGGTTTTTCCACGGACTGGAGGGTGCGTGGTTTTGTACGCTGCCTGCATCCCACAGATGGGGCTTTGCGTGTTTGTGCGGACCGGTTGCTGGCATGCTGCGGCCCAGTACCGGGGGTTGGGGACCCCTGCTCTAGGGGGAAGCTGAGCAGGGGGGCTGGAAGACACTGCCAATCCTAACAAACTTTGCTCAACATGCCCACTTCTGCAGGAACCCTTAGAAGGCTGAGCTTGGCTTGCTGAGAATTTGACTTCTTTTCCCGGTCTGTAACTATCCGGACTGTATGGATTTAACGTTATGGGGCTCAGCTGGCTGAACTCTACGCCATGGACAATTCCGTGGGAGTAAAACTGAGCCTCTTGATCCTTGCCAAGGAGCTAGATTTCATGGCCCACGGTGCGAAACAGAGCTGGCTGCAGAATTTCAGCAAGTAAACATTCAGCTCCCAAAGAAAAAAATCCAGCCAGACCCTGACCTTGTCAAAGTGGTCTGGAGGGCGCCAGCTAAGGATGCCGCCCAGACTCACCTTGGAGAGGAGATGGGTGGCACAGAACTTAAATAAATAAATAAATGGGGGTGGGGGAGGGTGGGGGACAAGTGGCAGAGCCAGTCCTCAACCATTCAACCACAAGCCACTCAAGATCACATCTGACAGACAGATGCCAAGTCAGATCCTCCCCGTGGCCCTGGAATCCTGCAGTGAATCTTGGAGAGAGAGAGAAAGACATCCAGGAAAATTAGCTTCCTGAGTCACGGTGAATTTTTGAGTCCTCAAGTGCCACTAAGACGCTGCGCTCTGTGCAAATCTCCAGTGGCTGAGAGTTCCAAAGCTGGTGCTGCTCAGTGCAGCCTCTTGAAAGATGCTTCCCGGAAACATTGGAAAAAACATGTATGTTTCCAAGGGAAGATGCCTCTCCAGCACGTTGAACAGACTTTTCCTGGACCTCAGGAATGAAGTCAACATGAAATATTTACACGTGCAGAACAGAAACCCACTGGGGACGAAGTGGGGGGTCTCCACGCCAGCTCCACACGCCCCGTTTTCAGATTTTCTTCTTGAACCGCCCCCTTCCTTTCCTTCTCCATTAAACAAAAAAGCAAAACTCAAGCGAGCAAAGTTCCTCCTGCAAGGTAGTCCACCTCTTCCTGACTGAGATTTCTTTGCCTCAAAACTGCCCTGGAGGAAAAAAAGCTGAGCCTTCTCAGGAGGGAATGAACAGGGGAGGCTTAAAAAGCAAAGAGAGAACTTAAGGGGGAGGAAGGGGGGGCACAGGAGCTACAAACAGCAGGTGGATGGTGTATCCTGGACAGAGAGCAGGCTGGGCATAGACCAGTGTTTCTCAACCTTGACCATTTTAAGGCACGTGGACTTCAACTCCCAGAATTCCACAGCCAGCATTGCTGGCTGTGGAATTCTGGGAGTTGAAGTCCACATGCCTTAAAATGGTCAAGGTTGAGAAACACTGGCATAGACTGTCTGCCCCCACGTCTCCAAAACACACGTGCAAAAACAGATGAGAAGTTGCTTAAAGCAGGGGTGTCTCATCTTCTCAACTTGGAGACTTGCGGACTTCAACTCCCACAATTCCCCAGCCAGTTGAAGTCCACAAAGTCTTAAAAGTTGCCAAGGTTGCCCCCCCCTCCCTTGCACGAAAAAACGCCCTGCGCGGCGGATATGCTAGAATTGATGTCCAATCTGGCCAGGAAGCAGCAGCAGCTCCACAGAGAGGAGCAGAATTTACAAACCAAACATCCGGCCGCGATTTACCTCTCCAGGACGGTGCCGCCCACGGCTGCAGGGGCCGCCGACTCCGTGTCCCCGTTCCCGTTCCCCTGATTCAGATTTGGGGGGCAGACGGTGCTCACGGATGCCGACGGGAAGTCCTCCGGGGGTTCGTCCGGCCAGCCAAACTGCTCCTTGGTCTTGCCGTAGATTTTGACGGCGTCCAGCATGGTGACTCCGGCCGGGTCCACAGAAGCCCCGACTGCAGTGGGGAAAAGAAGGGAGATCGGGTCAATCGGCCACGGAGCATCTTCCATCCACACCCCCCAGCCTGCGGGCCTTCTGGCATCTTTTCCAACGGCTGCTGCGGTTCATAAACCAAGATTATTGCTCGGCATCCTGACGCTCCACCAACAAGCCACCCTTCAACAAACTATAGCCGGCTGCGATGGGAAACCCCCTGCCAGCTCCAGAGACTTTGTTTGTGGCTGTCAGGTCTGCCATCTTCGGCTCTAGTGCCTCGCTGGCATCCTGGCACTAAAGGCTGGGGGGGGGGGGAAGGAGGACAAATGGGCAATAAAGCTGTATGGCAGTGGTTCTCAACCTGTGGGTCGGGACCCCATTTGGGGTCAAACGACCATTTCACGGGGGTCACCAAACAACGCAGTCCGCCATTTTTTCCCCCCTTTTCCTTAGCTGTGCTCCTCCCTTTTATTCTATTGGCTTTTGAAAGCCAATAGAATCGACTCTCTTGAATAGAGTCTAATTCTATTGGCTTTCCAAAGCCAATAGGGATTGTCCAGGCTGTCTCTGCCCTGCTGAGCCCGCTGAAAGTCCCATTCTGCAAACGGTGCTGCGCCATTTGAGTAGTCCTCGACTTACGACCGGTTGGGGGTCGCGGCATTAAAAAGGTTGAGAACCACTGCTGTATGGGGATGTGATGGGAAATAGGGAGGGGGATGACAGCTTGGCGAAGAACAGGGAAAGATGGAACCGGTTTGTGCCAGCGCTCAAGGCCGCTCAGCCTGAGACTGAATTGTGCCCCAAGCCTCTCAGCGTTCCCAAAAGAGCTAAAAGATTCTTCATTGGCTGAAGAGAGACTGGTCCTGGGGGGAGGGCTGGGGTGGGGGGAACAATCTGTGAGCTTTTCACGTGGGAAGTCTAGTTCTAGCCTGACTTTCCTGCAGCCAGCAGCCTCTAGCGAAAGGTCCTATCCCTTCATCCAAATTGCGCCGAGTGTCTTTCCTTCCTAAGGGACCGGGGCGGGTCTGGCACTGGCATCCACAAAGACGACACCAATCAGGGCTCTTACTGAAAAGGGTCAGCTTCTTGTCGGCCTGCAGCGCTTCCTCGCGGGTGAAGGGGAAATCGAACCACCGGGGGCGGCTGAGGTTGAGCTGCAAGGTGCGTCCGAAGACTTCCAGGTAGGAGGGGGCTCTCTCGATGGCTTGCGTCCCGATCTGGACCCGCATGCCGGTCATCACCATGGTGCTGTTGTTGTTGGTCACCTCGAGGGTGAAGCCGCCGGGCTACCGAGGAAGGACAGGCGCTGCTTCAAGAGGCAGGAAGGGCCAGGGGCTCGGCCTCTCCTCCCGCCAGCGGCCGGGGGGGGGGCTTCCTTGCCAGCGCTGAACCTCTGCCGGGTCCTACCTTGGTGTTGGCCACGTACATGCCGGTGGAGTTGAGACGGTGCTTGATCTGCTGGGCGTTGTAGACCTGCAGGAGGTCGTTGCCCCCAAACTCCACGTCCGTCAGCTGCTGGTTGTGCTCAAAGAAGTCGATGGGGAAGTTCACCTGGGTGGAGGTGCGTGTGGCTGGAGGGGAAGGGAGGCGACAGAACCGGACGTGAGGCAGAGAGGGGAGCCAGGGGACCAACCGTGGCTGCTCTCTCGTGAAATTCAGCCTCCCCTCCTCGCAGGTCAAAACAATTGTGGTAAACAATCCCGGTTTACAACGTAACCCAGAGGCCTGTCTTTCTCCTGCTCCCTCCTTCCTCGTTACTCTCGCTGCCTTCCCTGTCTTCAGTTTGAGACTGAGAGCAAAAGGGCTGGCCGACAGGAAACATAAACCATGAAAACAATGTGAGATTCGATGTAAATAGCGGTGATGAGAGAATTCGCGTACAAGGGAGCAAAGCCATGTGATGGAGGAGGAGAAGGGAGGGAGGGAGGGAGAGGAGGAAGGAGAGGAGCGAAAGGGAGGGATAGAGGGAGGAGGAGGAGGAAAAGGGTGGGAGGAAGATGGAGGAAGAAGAGGGAGGGAGGGAATGAGGAAGGAAAGAAGAGGAAGAGGAGGAAAAGGAGAGGGAGGGAGGAAAAGAGGGAGACAAGAGAAAGAGGGAGAGAAGAGGAAAAGGGGGAGGGAGGAGAGAGAAGGAGGGAGAGAGGAGGCTTAAGGGGAGGAAGGAGAGAGGAAGAAAAGGGAGGGATAGAGGAACAAGAGAGGAGGAACAAGAGGAAAAGGGAGGAAGGAAGGAAGGAAAAGAGAGGAGGAAGAGAAGGGAAAGGAGGGGGAGGGGGAAAGTGAGGAGGAAGAAAAGGGAGGGAGGGAGGAAAGAGAGATGAGAAGGAGAGAGACAAGAGGAGGAAGAGGATAAAGGAGGGAGAGAGGAGGAAGGGAGGGATAGAAGGAGAGAGGAGGAGAAGCAACCGTCCGCCCGACGTCCAGAGCCCACCTGACCTGGCGGCGACTTACGCAGGGCGGCCGCTTTGCGCTTCCGCACGGGCTTCATGATGCTGACCACGCTGCTGGGCTGCAGGGCGGGCTGGAGCCAGTGGGAGGTGTTCTCCACGTTGGCCATGTAGATGCGCAGGCTGCCGTCCTCGCAGAGCAGGATCATGGTGGTCCGCTGCTGCTCGTTGCAGGCCGTGTGCCGGATGGCCACCATGTCTTGGATCTGGCACAGGAAGGGCACACTTCCAGGGGGAGGCCTCGGGGAGGGGGAGGGCAGCCTCGGAGGCTCAGCAGGGGTTCTGCCCCCCCCCCAGGGAAACCTGAATAGAATTCCCCCATCCCCTTGGCTCAGAGAGCGGGATGTTCCTTTGCCAATGTCGATTCGGCGAGCCTCTGGCCCTGCGGTTCTCAGACTGCTTTGGGACCCTCCCCCCTCCGTCGCTCACCTCCCGGCTTCCAGGGAAGCCCCCTCCCCAAAGGCCGGCCTTGCCGGACGCACCTTGGCTTTAGCCGGCAAGGTCTTAATCTCCTGGATGAGGAAGGTGTCCGGCTTCACCATGATGACCAGAGGGACGCCGGTCGTCTGTTGCACGCAGCACAGCAGCCCCGGGTGGTTCATGACTTCGGACCACTGGCAGAGGGCCGGGGAGGTCTTGCTGCCCCCCCCGTTGGAGCTGGAAGAAAGGGAGGCCTGGGGGGGTTAACCTGGGGCAGCTACCAGCCATTTGCAGTCCTCCGCTTGCGATGCTTCGTTCAGAGTTAAACGGCATTGGGGAAAAAAGTTACTCTGGACCATTTTTTTTCCCCCCACAGGTTTAACCTTTGCAGCATCCCCAATGGTCACCTTCGGACGCTTGGCAACTGGTTCACTGTTACGACGTGGTTGTCATGTCCCGGGGATCACAGAATCCCCCTTTTGCGACTTTCTCTACAACGGGGAAGCCGGGTTCACGAAAGAACTGGGTGACTAGCTGATCAAACTGCGGCGACTCGCTTAACAACGGAGGTGAGAAAGGTCATAGAAAAGGGATAAAGAGCCGAGGTGGCGCAGCAGTTAGGGTGCAGTACTGCAGGCCACTTTAGCTGACTGTGTTCAGCAGGTCAGCGGTTCAAATCTCACCGGCTCAAGGTGGACTCAGCCTTCCATCCTTCCGAGGTAGGTAAAATGAGGACCCAGATTGTTGGGGGCAATGTCAATATATATATACATTGCTTACTGGTGTACACCGCTTAGAGAGTGCTTGCACTTAAAAGCGGTATATAAGTCTCATAAATAAATAAATAAATAAATAAAACTCCCTTAACAAGGGAAAACTGGGGGGCCCAATTGTGCTCGTAGGTCGAGGACTGTTTGTACGAGACCTTCCCAAAGTGTCTAATGTAAGGACCCACCCCACTTTGCATCTTAAGAAGGCAGAACTCTTGGAATAGTTCTTCCAACAGGCATCTTTTATTAAAAGAAAATGGTTGCAGGCGTTCTAGACAGGACTTGGGGTCCAAGCTCTCCCATTCGAGGTTTTAAGGGGTTCCCCAGTAGCCCCACCCAATCACCCCCTTCTTCCAGCGACAGTCTCAGGCATTACACTCCCACCCTTTTCCTTACTGCCGGCTGGAGGGAGACTTCAGAGAGGATTAGATGAAAGGTAATAGCCCCATTGTTATGGTTAGTTCTTTTTGCAATACACACAATCAGCTGCTTTGAAGTATACCGAAGGAAGTGAGGTCCATAAAGCCCCTTTATTCACCCCCTTCCCTTCCTCGTATGGCAGAATCCAGAGAAGGCAGAAATGGGGTTTTCTATAGTCGATAACTAGAGATGAAATATAATTGGATTCTGACATCTCTCCAAATTCTCCTTGGCTTTTCGGCATCCATCCCGACCCGCCGAGGGGACGGGGAGAGGGAGGGAGGGGGAGAGGGAAGGCCTCACCTCTTGATGTTGATGGGAAAGAGGTGCAGCACCTCCAAAGTAGCTCGGCTGATGGTGGCTGCAAAGGACTTCCCCTGGGAGTAGCTGAAGAAGAGCATCTGCAGGACGTGGGAGTAGTAGACGGAGACGCCACCCCCGGCCACCTGGCCGTTGCTGTCCTGCCAGGGACACAAGGCAGAAGAGGGCACGTGTGGGCTTCCCCAAACACCATCTCTGACTCCAAAAGGGGTCTCAGCCAACTCGCCACGGGACAAAAAGTCACAATATATGAAAGAAGTTTATGTCTAGGCCCCTCACCTCCTGGACATCAACTGTTTCTACCTTCCAAACAACGCTGTAGGGCAGGGGTCTTCCAACTTGGCCCTTTGAGGACTTGTGGACTTCAACTCCCAGAATTCCTCAGCCAGGCACGCGTGCCTGGCTGAGGAATTCTGGGAGTTGAAGTCCACAAGTCCTCAAAGGGCCAAGTTGGAAGACCCCTGGGTTAGGGCAGAACTACTAGACACAAGGATATTTTTCCCCACATGCTGTAACTCTGCTGAACAACTAATTCCCTACAACACTGACAAACTATCTAGTAAGGCTGTGTTACTATTCTTCTTCTCATCTTTCCTGTTACCTCCTTATGACTATAACTTTGTAGCTTGTATCTTGCGATTTATATTGTTTTATCCTGGTATGCTTTATGTTGATTGCTTATTTAGTATCCTATGACTATTGCTAAGTGTTGTAGCTTATGGTTTATGATGAATGTATTTTTACAATGACCATGATTGTGATTTATCACTTGCTGCTTGTATGCACACTGAGAGCTTCTGCACCAGAGATAAATTCCTTGTGTGTCCAATCACACTTGGCCAATAGAGAATTCTAATTCTAAAAATTCTAATTCTAATTCTAATTCCACTCCATTCTACTCCATTCTCAATAAAGATTCTATTCTATTCTATTCTATTCTATTCTATTCTATTCTATTCTATTCCATTCCATTCCATTCTACTCTATTCTTTCCATATTCTATTCTTTCCATATTCTATTCTTTCCGTATTCTATTCTATTCTATTCTCCATTTCTATTCTATTCTATTCTATTCTATTCTATAATCTGTCTATTCTATTCCATTCCATTCCATTTATTCTTTCCATATTCTATTCTTTCCATATTCTATTCTATATCATTCTATTCTCCATTTCTATTCTATTCTATTCTATTCTATTCTGTTCTACAATCTTTCTATTCTATTCTATTCCATTCCATTTCATTCTACTCTATTCTTTCCATATTCTGTTCTATGTTTTCCCTATTCTATTCTATTCTATTCTATTCTATTCTATTCTATTCTATTCTATTCTATTCTATTCTATTCTTGTCTAGTCTAGTCTAGTCTAATCTACAATCTGTCCATTCCATTCCATTCCATTCCTATTCTATTCTGTTCTGTTCTATTCCTGCTCTACTCTACTCTACTCTAAATGGTGGAATAGAATCATTAAAGGATGTGAAAGGAAGGTCAAAGTGAAATGTGAAGTAAAGTAAAATATTTTTTAAAAATTATCTTAAATAATTAAACAGGATTGTTGAATTGTCACACAGTGGGTTGCCCCATGGAGAGCTTGCCCGTGGGCCGAGTGGTCCCTTTCCTTCAAGGAAGCCCCGTTTTTTTAAAACCTGGAGGGGCTTCTGGAGAGGGCCGTGGGCGCGTGGAGGGAGGCGGCTGGATACCTTCAAGTCCTCATGGGTGACTTCAAGGACGTTGGTGACGTAGAAGGGGCCGTGCTGGGCGCTGCTGGCCTCCTCCATGAGCTGCAGGTAGATGTAGCCGGCGGAGGACATGATGACCACGATGTTCTTGCTCTCTTCGTTGAAGAGGAAGGTGATGTCCCGGATTTTGGAGCTCGGCAGCAGGAAGTAGAAGGTGGGGCTTAAGGCGTCCACCGAGAGGTCGTAGATCTGTGCAAGAGCAATAATGGCCCTTAGACTTATATACCGCTTCGTAGTGCTTTACAGGCCTCTCTAAGCGATTTACAAATAGCCTGTTGCCCCCCCCCCAACAATATGGGTCCTCAGAAGGATGGAAGGCTGAGTCAACCTTGAGCTGGTCAGAATCGAACTGCTGGCAATGGGCAGAGTCAGCCTGCAATGCTGCCTTCTCACCACTGTGCCACCACAGCTTGTAATGTAACATCCAATCAGCAACAGCAATAGCCCTTAGACTTATACACCGCTTCACAGGGCTTTACAGCTCCCTCTAAGCGGTTTAGAAAGTCAGCCTCTTGCCCCCCAACAATCTGGGTTCTTATTTTACCGACCTCAGAAGGATGGAAGGCTGAGTCAACCTTGAGCCGGTGAGAATGAAACTGCCGAACTGCAGGCAGCCGGCAGGCAGCAGAATCAGCCTGCAGTACTGCATTCTAACCAGCAGGGCTCTTGTGGAAGGAAGGAAGGAAGGAAGGAAGGAAGGAAGGAAGGAAGGAAGGAAGGAAGGAAGGAAGGCGGGCGGGCATTGGGGGGAAGGGAAGACCAGGGAGGCCACCCCAGCTGTCCACGAAAGAGGCTCCGGAGGAGATCGGAGCGGAGAGAGAGGGGCAGGAGCTAGGCCAGCCTCCGCTGACCCTACCTTGACAAAGTCGGCGGTGACGATGGCCAGTTCCGTCTGGGATCCCGGGAGCCAGACCGCCTTGATGATGAAGTTGCCCGTGGCAAGCTGAGGGTGGAGCACTAGGTGATCCGAGACGGAGCCC
>NW_024097092.1:290000-415000 GCF_016545835.1 Crotalus tigris | reverse complement strand
AAAGCACTGTGAAGCAGGATATAAGTCTAAAGGCTATTGCTATTGTTCTTCCGTCCTTCCTTCCTTCCTTCCTTCCTTCCTTCCTTCCTTCCATCCATCCATCCATCCATCCATCCATCCATCCATGGTATGCAATGGTTAAAATGCAGCACTGAAGGGTAACTCTGCCCACAGCCAGGAATTCAATCCTGACCGGCTCAAGGTTGACTCAGCCTTCCATCCTTCCAAGGTTGGTAAAATGAGGACCCATATTGTTGGGGGACAACAGGCTGACTCTGTAAACTGCTCAAAGGAGGGCTGTAAAAGCACTGTGAAGCAGGATATAAGTCTAAGGGCTATTGCTATTGTCCTTCCTTCCTTCCTTCCTTCCTTCCTTCCTTCCTTCCTTCCTTCCTTCCTTCCTTCCATCCATCCATCCATCCATCCATCCATGGTATGCAATGGTTAAAATGCAGCATTGAAGGCTGACTCTGTCCACAGCCAGGAGTTTGATCCTGACGGGCTCAAGGTTGACTCAGCCTTCCATCCTTCCGAGGTCAGTATAATGAGGACACAGATTGTTGGGGGGAACAACAGGCTGACCCTGTAAACCGCTTAGAGAGGACTGCAAAGCACTGTGAAGCGGTACATAAGTCTAAGTGCTATCGCTATAGACTTCCCGAGTCTTCTCAACACGACTGATAGAATATGCTTGCTTGCAATTGTTCTATGGAGAGCAACCTTGCAGGAGAAACTCTCCCTTGTCCAAACATTCAGCCAGAAATGTCTGGAGGGAATGCCACAACTCCGTCAGGGCCCCTCTCTGCACAAAAATCTCTCATGGCCCAGCGGGCTGGGTTCTCTGGCCCACTTACCGAGTCTTCGGCCTGCGAGTCCTCCTCCTCCACCGCCAGTTCTTCCACCCAGTCGGAGTCCACCTCGATGGCCCGCTCTTCTCCGTCCACCGAGAGGTGGCTGGTGCCCTGGCTGTTGCTCTGGCCGAGGGCGTTGGTGACGTCGGCCAGGTAGGAGACGATGTGGCAGGTGCACTCCAGGATGCTTACGTGCTGCAAGGAAGAGGCTGGGAAGTGGCTTTGCCTGCCCTTCCTGACAAAGGCCAGAGAGACCGGGGAAGCAGATACACAACGGAGGAGCCCCACATTTCCGCCGCTCAGCAAGAAGGTTGAGTGAGTTTTGTCCCCGTTTTATGACCCTTTTGGTTTTGGCCACAGTTGTGAAGTGAATCACTTCAGTTGTTAAGCTAGTCAGAGGGCTTGTAAAGTGAATCTGACTTCCCCCGTCGACTCTGCTCGACGGAACGTCGCAAAAGGGGGGATCACGTGACCCCGGGACTCTGCAGCCGTCACAAATGTGAGTCGGTTGCCAAGCGACCGATTTTTGATCACCTGACTGCGGGGGACGCTGCTGCCACGTGAAAAATGGCCCTAAAGTCACTTCCCCCCCCCCAGTGCTGTTGTAACTTCGGTCCCTAAACAAACAGTTGTAACTCAGGGACCATCTGTAAACGTGGCCTGAGGACAGGTTGAAAGTTAAGCCTGTCCTTTGCCTTGAGTCCTCTCCAAAGAGAAACTGGACTGGCGAAGATTATGTGCAAAGGGGGCTGCATTCTGAGCGGGGGGGGGGGCACTCACCTTTCCGTGCATGACGCTGGCGTTCATTTTCTCGATCACGTTCTTCTGCGACAAATATTTCTTGCTGGGAAAGGAGAAGGAAGAAGGACTTGAAAGGGAACCAAGGCTCCACCCCGTAGCCAGAGCCCCGGGATCTGGAGTGGGAGCTTCCCAAGCAGCTGCCCCTTCTGAAGAGGCCTCTGGCTGGGGACCCCCCCTCTCCCCCAGGCAGAGTTTCCAGCTAAAGAACTCCTAGCCCAGTGGCCTCCCCTCACTCGAGCGGCATCAGTGGCACAGCCACGGTCTGCTCAGCTGCCCTCCTGCCCCTCTCACCATCTCCCCAGCCAGTCTAGAGCGGCGCTGTGCAGCTGGAGGTGACCGGCCCCTTGTCCGGCCCCGGCCAGGGTCGCCATGACCACCATCAGCTCCGGAAAGCCGGTCCCGTCTCCGTTTGCCAGCATCTCTGTAGCCATGGGGATCAGGGTACTCAGGAGGACGCTGCAGGCTCCCTCGCCCACTTGGCTGGAGGGGGGGGGGGAAAGAAGGTAAGGCATCACACTGGCTGACCACGGGGTGCATTTTCACCGTGGAATCCCAATGAACCAAGGATTGGCTCAAGGTCTGTGGAGAGTCTCAAGTCACCCAGGCCATGGTGGACCCAAAGGGGCTTTTTTTTTTCAGGAGGCAACTGGTCTTTCTTGTTTTTCCTTTGAAGACATTTCCCTTCTCCCCCAAGAAGCTTCTTCAGCTCTGACCGGATGGTGGGGAATGGAAAGATTTATGTTCCTGGCAGACAGTTGGTCATTTGCATCCTTTTAGAGCAGTGGTTCTCCACCTGTGGGTCGGGACCCCATTTGGGGTCGAAGGACCATTTCACGGGGGTCGCCAAACAACGCAGTCCGCCATTTCCCCCCCCCCCCTTTTCCTTAGCTGTGCTCCTCCCTTTTATTCTATTGGCTTTTGAAAGCCAATAGAAGAGACTCTCTTGAATACAGTCTAATTCTATTGGCTTTCCAAAGCCAATAGGAATTGTCCAGGCTGTCTCTGCCCTGCTGAGCCCGCCAAAAGTCCCATTCTGCAAACGGTGCTGCACCAGTTGAGTAGTCCTCGACTTACGACCAATAGAGTAGTCCTCGACTTAAGACCACTTGGGAGTCGCGACATTAAAAAGCTTGAGAACCACTGTTTTAGAGGGTCGTTGAGGCCACTTGGAGGGTTATGTGTGTCCTTGGGGTAACCTGAGTATGCAAATGGGTATGGAGCCTTCTTCCTTTCAGCAGTTCCAAGGAAGTTCCACACCCATCTGCACCACTCAGGTGACCCTGAGGACATAGATAAACCTCCAAGTGGCCTCAACGACCCTCTAAAAGAAGGCAAATGACTAACTGTCTGCAAGGAGTAGCAATCCTTCCATTTCCCCACCATCCGGTCAGAACTGAAGAAGCTTCTTGGAGGAGAAGCAAAACGTCTTCAAAGAAAAAACAAGAAAGTCCAGTGGCCTCCTGGGGAAAAAAAGCCCCCTTGGGACAAGAATTGGTTCTGTACTCCCAGCCCCCTTGGAGCTCCGGGGGAGCCTAGGCCTGTTCGTTCACACCTGTTTTCCCGCACGAGGTAGGTCGTCAGAAGCTGGAGCAGCTGCCGGTTCTCCTGCACCATCTCCAGCTGGTCAGACTCCTTGGGGGGGGAGGTGGTCATACGCGTCAGCCACGCCTGGAGGCGCACGGGCTCCACACACGCCAGCTGGGCCAGGGAGCCGCATAAGCGCAGAAGGCTGGGATTTGGGCTCTTCTCGGCTAAACGGGGCAGAAAGAGGGGAGAGTCAGCTGTTACTGGTGGGTGGCTTCTGAGGCTGGCAGGGCTCAGAGTCTTGAAGGACAAGATTCGGGGAAATATTAGATTCAGTTTATTTTATTTTTTTAAAAACCCACCCCCTGTATTTTGGGAGGGACAATATCCCTTCCTACATAGGTCCAAAGCTTTGCTGTGCAAAGGGCAGTGCAAATCTGCTGTGGGGAATCTTTATCTGCCAGGCAGACCCGGCGCAGCTGTCAAGCACTCACTTAGCTGGAAGAGCTTGGTGAAGAACTTCAGAACGCGGTTGCAGAACTTGGCCGAGAGATTCTCGTTGGCCGTCGCCATCATGATCTGGACCAGCTCTCCACTGCTTGGGAGAAATATCGGGAGGCAAGCAAAACATGAGGAGGGGGTCTAGGCTTGCCAGAGCCCCCTCCCCCAGCACTCACGAAGATGGGGCTCAAAGCCAGATTGCTCCACTCCTGGGTGCCCAGCTGGAGCTAGCACAATTTCTAAACCGCCCCCAAAGTGGGGGGTTCAACCCTTTTAAAAGACACACTGTGCCAGGGGTATCCAACCTTGACAACTTCAAGACCTGTGGACTTCAACTCCCAGCATTTCCCAGCCCCTGGGGAATTCTGGGAATTGAAGTCTACGAGTCTTTAAAGCCGTCAAGTTTGGACACCCCTGCACTATGCAAATAGGGCGATTAAAAAACAACAACACCCCAGTGCAGAAGAGCTGATAAACCAGGAAGAACCATTACTCCACCTCTCTGAGAAAAACTCCTCCATGGCTTTCCGGGCCTGGCTGCTCTCCAGCTGTTTCTCCAGGTGTTGCAGGCATTCCTCCAAGATGGCTTCGTCGAGGCCACTAAGAGACAAGGGCAGAGTTTTGTTCTTGGGAAAGGTCCCTCCAAGCTGGGGGTGGGGTGGGGGGACTCGATCTGAGTTTCGGATCGCTTCAGGTGGGAAAGCAAGGCAGGCTCACCTGTTCGGGTCGGAGTGGTTGGCCAGAATGTTGTAGCAGCCCATGATCAGCTTCTCGTAGACCCGGGAGAGGAACTCGTCCGATTCTGCCGGGCCCAGGATCCTCTCCAGGGAATTGCTGCTCATCTCGGCCACGCTCTCCGTGCCGGTCTCCAGCAGGAGAGGCAGCAGCGTGCGGATCACCTGGGGCGGGTTCAGGTCATCGGACCAGCTGGAGACGAGAGAGAGAGGGAAAGTTCCCTGGGGGAAAAGCCTGGGCAATATCGCCACCAGTGGGGCAGTGGTTAGAATGCAGCACTGCAGGCTGCTACTGCTGGCTGCCAGCAGTTCGATCCTGGCTCAAGTTTGACTCAGCCTTCCATCCTTCCGAGGTCGGTAAAATGGGGACCCAGATTGTTGGGAGCAATACTGACCGCTTAGTGAGGGTTGTAAAGCACTGTGAAGCAGTATATAAGTCTAAGGGTTATTGCTATCTATCTATCTATCTATCTATCTATCTATCTATCTATCTATCTATCTATCTATCTATCTATCTATCTATCTATCTATCTATCCATCCATCCATCCATCCATCCATCCATCCATCCACCCACCCAGCCACCCACCCACCCACCTCTATCTATCATCTGTCTGTCTGTCTGTCTGTCTGTCTGTCTGTGTCTGATCCTGACTGGTTCAAGGTTGACTCAGCCTTCCATCCTTCCGAGGTCGGTAAAATAAGGATATAGATTGTTGGGGGGCAACAGGCTGATTCTGTATAAACTGCTTAGAGAGGGCTGTAAAGCACTGTGAAGTGGTATATAAGTCTAAGTGCTTACTGCCCTTCCTTCCTGCCTTCCATCCATGATGGTGCAGTACTTAGAATGCAGTATTGCAGGCTAACTGCCAGAGTCTGGAGTTCGATCCTGACCAGCTCATGGTTGACTCAGCCTTCCATCCTTCCGAGGTGGGTAAAATGAGGATACACATTGTTGGGGGGCAATATGCAGACTCTATATAAACTGCTTAGAGAGGGCTGGAAAGCACTGTGAACCGGTATATAAGTCTAAGGGCTGTTGTTACCATGAGCAGCAGGCTAACTGCAGGGACTGGGGTGGGGGGTGGGGATGGGGTTAAGAGACCGGCCAGGACTTACACCACAAGATCTCCGGTGAGCCTGACCAAGGAGAGCAGGGTGTGTTTCAAGGAGGCCGCCAAGGGAAGGCTCTGGCTGCACAGGGTGCCCAAGTGCGCGGCCTGAACGGCGCTGATGTAGCTCTCGGCTGGAATCGTGTCGTTGGCAAAGGCGTTGCGCTGTAAAGCCACACAGGGTGTGTGTGTTAGGGTTCTGGTTAAGATTTTCCAAGTCTTTAGAGCAGTGTTTCTCAACCTTGACCATTTTAAGGCATGTGGACTTCAACTCCCAGAATTCCACAGCCAGCAATGCTGGCTGTGGAATTCTGGGAGTTGAAGTCCACATGCCTTAAAATGGTCAAGGTTGAGAAACACTGCTTTAGAGAGTGCTGCTGCTGCCACCCAGCTGGAAAGAAGCTCAGAGACCGCTTCATCGAGATCTTTCCCAGGCCTGGGACTCCCAGCAGCCCCCCAGAAAGCAGACGAGGAGAGAGAAAAAGAGGCCGAGTCCCCACGGAGAAATATGTCTGAACTGCTGAACGAGCACAAGGCAGAAAAGGAGAAGCCGCGACGGGAGGGAAAGAACAGCCCAGAGGGAGGGAGGAGGAGGACAAGACCAGGCCCCGCGCAACGTCCTCCCGCACCCCTCGAACGAAAGAGGGCTTCCAAAAGGCAGACTCACCCAAGACCCAATGTTGGGGAACTCGTTGGTATGAATGTTGTTCCAGGATTCACACAGCGACTGGACCACTGACGGCAAATTTGGGATCAGAAGCGGCCCTGCCCAGCAAGAAAATGAGACCCTCCAGTCAGGAGGTTGGGAGAGCAGCGGAGCCCCCCCACCCCTGCTGGCCAATTCAAGCCTTAACGGACCCTCAAGACTAAAAAAGGGCCACCAGCAGCCGGGAGACCGAGGAGAGGTTTGACATGGCTCGCTCCTGCCCCCGAGGAGCTGAAGATGCTCAGCGCTACTCAACTGAGTACGACCAGGACTGAGCCCAAGGCCGTCTTCCTGGATTGCAGACCGGCAGCAAGACACCCACTCGGATCCAGCTTACCTGCTCAGCTGACAGGCTCTCCCCGAGACAGTTAAAGCTGAGCTATGCTGCCACCTCCCACTTACAGCTACTCCTCGACTTAAAACGACCACAACTGAGCCCCCTCCCACCCCAAAAAATCCTGCCGCTAAGCAAGGCGGTTATTAAGTATCCCATTTTACGACCTGCCTTGCCGCTGTTTGTTAAGTGAATCCCTGCAGTTGATTTAAGTTAGCCACACGGTTGTGAAACAAATACGGGCTTCTCCCCCCCCCCCCCGCTGACTTTGCTTGTCGGAAAGTCGCGAAAGGGAATCGCCTGACCTCGGGACGCTGAGACCGTCGTAAGTCTGAGCCGGCTGTCATTTGGATCACCTGACCCCGGGGAGGCCCAACGGTCGTTAAGTGTGAAAACAGTCCTTTTTTTTGTGCCGCTGTAACTTCAAACAGTCACTAAACGAAGGGTTGTAAGGGCTACCTCAATACAGATACTATTTTTATATAATTGTTTCTCTGTGTCTTGAGGGCCACTGTCCTTATTCCGGCTTAGTTCTCTTGCGTGATCTCTTTTCGCTATAAGCACATGGAACAGCAGCAACAGCATGCAAGTGTACTGTGTTTTCCCCCAAAATAAGACCCAATTGGAAAACAAGCCCTATCCTGATTTTTCAGGATGCTGGTAATTTAAGCCCCCAAATAAGCCTCAGTTAAGATCAGCAACCAGCCGGATGCATTTAGTACCGTATTTCCCTAAAAATAAGACCCAACCAGAAAATAAGCCCTAGCTTGATTTTTTTAGGACGCTCGTAATATAAACCCTACCCCCCAAATAAGCTCCAGTTAAGATCAGCAGCCAGATGGATGCACTTAGTACCATATTTCCCCAAATATAAGACCCTAGCATCATTCTTCAGGATGCTAGTAATAAGAAGCTGAAAAATAAGCCCCAGTTAAGATCATCAGCCAGTTGCATTTAGTACCGGATTTCCCCAAATATAAGACCCAACCAGCAAATAAGCCCTAAGCCAGTGTTTCTCAACCTTGACAATTTTAAGGCATGTGGACTTCAACTCCCAGAATTCCACAGCCAGCATTGCTGGTTGTGGAATTCTGGGAGTTGAAGTCCACATCCTTAAAATTGTCAAGGTTGAGAAACACTGCCCTAAGCCATCTTTTGGAGCAAAAATTAATACAAGACCTGTTCTTATTTTTGGGGAAACACGGTAATTTCAGCCATAGTTTCATTCCATACAGCATTAACCTTGTGAACTCTCAAGCTTCCTCCTTCCGTTATATATTCAAGATGGACAGTATTTAATATTTATGTATATGTAGGAGTGTGGGTCTATACATATGTTGTTCATAGTATATTTAGGTGTGTGTCATGTATGTGTTTCATTTGAGAGCGGGCAACTAAATTTCATTTTTGAGGTGTGCCGTTGTGCCCACAGTAAAAAAAAATGACAATCAAGGGATCCCATTTGGGAATGCCTCCATAATTCGCTTCAGAATCCAATATGGCTCCCAAGTGAGCAACGTAGAACAACTCTAAGGAGTAACAATGTTCACCTGAATCGCAGAATCCCAAAAGCAATCCTCTGTGCAAGGAGGGGAATCCAGGCCTCCTTGAGAAGTAACAGCCCTGAAGGGGGGATCCCACCTCCCCGGGACTACGGATCCTGCCCTGAGCAAATTTTCCTTTCCAATGGAATCCAGATTCTGCAAGATTCCTCCTTCCGTTATATTTTCAAGATGGACAGTGTTTAATATTTATTTGTTATGTATGTGTAGGAGTGTGGGTCCATATATATGTTGTACATAGTATGTTTAGGGGTGTGTCATGCATGTGTTTCACTTTGAGAGCAGGCAACTAAATTTCATTTTTGATGTGTGCCGTTGTGCCCACAGTAAAAAAAGTGACAATAAAGGTTATCTTATCTTATTAATAAAAAATAATAATAAAATAAAATTATTAAAGGCCAAGCAGCCAGAGCCAGAAGGGGCCTACCCAGAGTGTTGGATTTGCAGCGACTGGAGCCGATTGCCAGCACAGCCGCGTATCCTTGCAGCTTCTCCTCGGTGGGCTTGTTCTCGCCACAGCTGTCCTCGGAGAGGCTCTGCAGCAGGTAAGATCTGGGGGGGGGGGGGGAGAGAAAGAGAAACCCAGCTGTACCTCCAGCACGCCTGCCGGGCAGAAGACGGCTCCAGGGCCAGGGCAAAGGGAGGCCGGTGTCAGAACCCATTTCTATTTTATTTCTATCTATCTCCTTTGAACTAAAACCAAATCTCACCTTTCCCTGGGTTCTGCCATACTCCCAAGGGGGAGGGGGACATGCCTGCGGGGTTATGGCTTTCACTTCCTCTATTCGCTACAATGTAACCTTTTGTTTATTTGCCTTTGTGTCTGCTGCCCATTACAATGTAACAAATTGCCTCCTGCACTATGCATCTCTCTGAACTTTCTTCTCCCTAACCGGGCAGCTAGGAAAAGGGTGTGGGGGGGGAAGGAAGTACAAACATCCGGAACCTGGCTTATTTCTCTGGTCTCAAAAGGAGGTGTGAAGAGCTGTGGAACATCTGCTACAAACTGAGCCGGACCGATGTTATCTCCCCTTTCCCACAATGGACTTAACACCTGGGGATTGGCCGGTCTGAACCGCCCGGATGAATTGTGGGGTGGGGTTAGGGACCCTTTAAAGTATTGATCTGTAAGGGAATCCCTCAGATCCTGTCTATTATGCCTGCTATCAACTACTCTTAATAAAAGTTCCTGTTGGAAGAAATTGTTTCCAAGAGTTCTGCTTTCTTAAGATGTGGGATTGAAGTGGGTCCTTATAGCCGGCCTCAGAGGGTCCCAGCTACCTGGTGAAGGTGGCGTAGGTGTCGATCAGCTGCAGGGCAGCCGGCAGCAGGTTCTTGGTGATCTCCGAGGACTTGTGGGGGTCGGTTTCGGCCGCCAACTTGGAGAAGTGCTCGTCCAGGGAGACCTGGACTTTGGAAATGGCCGCATCCAGGGTGTAGATGGACTGCAAGCTGGGGATCTCGTGCAGCTGAAGGATGGTGGTGCAGTCGATGCCGCAGAAGGAGGAGATCTTGGAAAGGGAGGAGAGGATTGCTCAATGTCTCCGGAGATTCTCCGTCATCCGGGTCAAGGTTGTCCCAAAGGGGCTTTTCTTTTTTCCACAAGGCAACTGGATTTTCTTCTTTTTTCTTTGAAGATGTTTCGCTTGTCACCCAAGAAGCTTTCTCAGCTCTGACCGGATGGTAGGGAACGGAAGAATTTATACTCCTTGCAGACAGCTGGTCATTTGCATTCTTTTGGAGAGTCGCTGAGGCCACTCGGAGGTTTGTCTGTGTCCTCAGGGTCACCTGAGTGGTGCAAATGGGTGTGGAGCCTTCTTGGAACTGCTGAAAGGGCTGTGTTGCAGACTGGAGATAGAGGATGTCACATCCCACCATCTACAACACAGACCTTTCAACTGTTCCAGGAAGGCTCCAACTCAGGTGACCCCGAGGACACAGGTAAACCTCCAAGTGGCCTCGATGACGCTCTAAAAAATGCAAATGACCAGCTGTCTGCAAGGAATATAAATCCTTCCATTCCCCACCATCCAGTCAGAGCAGAAGAAGCTTCCTGGGTGAGAAGTGAAACGTCATCAAAGAAAAACAAGAAAGTCCAGTTGCCTTGTGGGAAAAAAGCACCTTTGGGACAAGAGGATGGCTTACAGAATTGTTCCCCTTCTGGCTGAGATCGGATTCGATCCCTCGCTCTGCTCCAACTCGGCAGGGTTTCTCAAACTGGGCAACATGAAGACGGGTGGACTTCAACTCCCAGAACTGTCTGGATTCTCCTACTGACTGAGCATCCCTGGGGGATCAGGATGTCCTGGGTAGCCTGCTCAAAAAAGCGCTGGGCCAACAGGCCTGGTGGATGCGTTGGCGCTAAATAAATGCCCAGCATTGAAAATAACCTTGCCCTCTTCCAGGGTGGAGGAGGCGAAGCATCAGTTTGGCAACTTCAGCTCTCAGCACGATGGCCAAACGTCCAAACCAGTGTTTCTCAACCTCAGCAACTTTACAATGTGTGGCTGGCTGGGGGATTCTGGGAGTTGAAGTCCACCCATTTTCAAGCTGCCAAGGTTGGGAAGGACTGTTTCTAAGAGATACCGTTCCCTCAGCTATCCTGTGACTTCTTAAAGCAGGCCCTTTTATGACTTGTGGACTTCAACTCCCAGAATTCCTCAGCCAGCGTGCCTATATAGATGTCCGTTCAACTTCTATTGTTGTCCTTCTCAGTCAATAATTCTGGGCAGCTTATAATTCATTTATCTCTGACCTCTGGAATTAGAAACAAGGGGAACTCTCTCTCAGCCCCATAAACATTGAATCCCTTCTATAGAATGGAGTAACAGAGCTGGAGGTCTTCTAGACCAACCCCTTGCTCAAACAGAGGACCTATACCCAAGGGTCTTCCAACTTGGCCCTTTTATGACTGGTGGACTTCAACTCCCAGAATTCCTCAGCCAGCATGGGGGAACTAAGGCCCCTTCATGACTTGTGAACCCACTGGGGTCTCCAGGAAGGAGGCCAGGGCTTCCGTCAACTTCAGCGCAGGGGTCTTCAAACTTGGCCCTTTGATGACTTGTGGGCTTCAACCCCCAGAATTCCTCAGCCAGGTGAAAAGGGGTTGGTGTTAGGGCAGGGGTCTTCAAACCTGACCCTTTTATGACTTATGGACTCTGGGAGTTGAAGTCCACAAGTCATCAAAGGGCCAAGTTTGAAAACCCCTGTCTTAAAGGAGATCCTTCCCCCCTCCCCAGATCAGAATGTTGGATATCAGCGATCGCATGACACACACACATCCCTGCAGACGCCACACTGCAAATAAGCAAATAAGAAGGCGGAAGTGTTGTCTTTTATTCAACAACGCCCCGGGCATGAACGCACCTGCCTCGCAAAGTATTCCTCTGCAATCTCCACGTCGTACTTGACGCAACTGCATTTGGCCGACGTCAGCTCCATCAGGGAAGAGGCGTGCTCAGGTTTCATCCCTTGCTTGATGAGGTGGTCCTAAGGGGAAGCCAGAGAAGAATTAGAATTTTGGTTTTTTTTTAAAAAAAAATTAAATTAAAAGGCGAGATGGGCCGAAGAGAAGAGAATGGCGGGGTGTGAGGAAGCGCGTTCTGGGAAAAGCCACTCTGGGAGAGAAAAATAATCTCAGACCGGTCGGTCTCTTGTTTTATCCCAACCTTTCACCACATCTGGACGTATAGGAAGTCCTCGACTGACGACGACAACTGAACCCAGGATTTATGTTGTTAAGAAATTTGCGAAGTGGCTTCTGCCCCATTTTACGACTTTTCTTGCTGCATTTGTTAAGTACATCATCCCAGTTAGAATAGAATAACAGACTTGGAAGGGACCTTGGAGGTCATCTAGTCTAACCCCCTGCTCAGGCAGGAAACTCTATACCATTTCAGACAAATGGCTGTCCAGTCACTTCTTAAAAACCTCCAGTGTTGGAGCATTCGCCGCTTCTGGAGGCAGGTTGTTCCACTGGTTAATTGTTCTGTCAGGAAGTTTCTCCTTAGATCTAGGTTTATTTATTTATGAGACTTATATACCGCTTTAAGTGCAAGCACTCTCTAAGCGGTGTACACCAGTAAGCAATGTATATATAAATATTTACATTGCCCCCAACAATCCGGGTCCTCATTTTACCTACCCCGGAAGGATGGAAGGCTGAGTCAACCTTGAGCCGGTGAGATTTGAACCGCTGACCTGCTGAACACAGTCAGCTAAAGTGGCCTGCAGTACTGCACTCTAACTGCTGCGCCACCTTGCTTCTCTCCTGGATGAGTTTCCATCCGTTGTTTCTTGTCCTGCCTTCAGGCTCTTTGGAGAATAGCTTGACTCCCTCTTCTTTGGGGCAGCCCCTGAGATACTGGAAGACTGCTATCATGTCCCCCCTTGTCCTTCTCTTCATTAAACTAGACATACCCAATTCCAGCAACTGTTCCTTGTATGTTTTAGCCTCCAGTCCCCTGATCATCTTTGCTGCTCTTCTCTGCACTCTTTCTAGAGTCTCAGCATCTTTTTTACATCGTGGTGACCAAACCTGGATGCAGCATTCCAAGGGTGGCCTTACCAAGGCCTTGTAAAGTGGTATGAACACTTTGCCTGATCTTGATTCTATCCTTCCGTTAATGCAGCCTAGATCCGTGTTGGTTAAATTTGCTAAAGCAACACGGTTGTAAAGTGAATCTGGCTTTCCCCATTGGCTCTGCTTGTAAGGAGGTCCCAAAAGGGGATCACGTGACCCCGGGACACTGCGACAGTCATAAATGTGAACCAATTGTCAAGCATCCGAATGTAAATCAGGTGACCCTGGGGGTGCTGCAACGGCCGTGTGAAAAAAAGGGTCCTTTTTTCAGGGCCGTTCAAATGGCGAGTAAATGAATGTTGCGAGTCGAGGACGGCCTGCATTTTGGAGCCCTGCCCAGCCCTGCCAGAGTTACCTTGATCCAGTTGACGTAGGAGGGGATGTGGAGGCGGGAAGACCAGCGCAGGGTGTGGAGGATGTCGCACTCCCGCATCTCCGGGCTGTTCATGGCCAGCTGGTTCATGTAGCTCTTGGAAGGGGGAAGGAGGCCGAGGACCCGCCAGAGGATCAGGAAGTAGTACTGAAGCGCGCAGGCCTCCTGTGAGAGAGAAGAAGGGAGGGAGGAAGGGAGAAAGAGAGAAAGGAGAGAGAAAGGGCGAGAGAGAAATGAGAGAGAGTTGTGAAAGGAGAGAGAGAGAGAGGAACAGGGAGGGAGAGAGAGGGAGAAAGAGAGGGAGAGAGAGAGGAGAAAGGAGAGAGAAAGGAAAGAGAAGAGAGTGAAAGGAGAAAGAGAGAAAAGAGAGAGAGAAAGGAGAGGGAGGGATGGAGGGAGGGAGGGAGAAAGGGCGAGAGAGAAAAGAGAAATGAGAGAGAGTTGTGAAAAGAGAGAGAGAGAGAAAGGAGAGGGAGGGACAGGGAGAGAGGAAGAGGGAGGGAGAGAGGGAGGAGAGAGAGAGAGGAGAAAGGAGAGAGGAAAGAGAGGAGAGTGAAAGGAGAAAGAGAGAAAGGAGAGGGAGGGAGAGGGAGGGAGAGGTTACCGCCTGATCAGCCGGTCATTCTGCCACTGAGGCCGGGCCAGGGACGTTCCCCTGCTCCACGAGGGGCTGGGGTCCCCCGAAGGAGTTGTCCTTACCAAGGCGGTGACGCTTTTGTTCTCCGTCCGGCGGAGGGTGTCAAACTGGGAGCCGGCAGCCAGCAGCGAGGCCAGGGCCGAGTAGAGCTCGTCGTATTTCATGGTTTTGGAGAACAGGACTTCGCACACCTGGAAAGAGAAGCGGCATCTCCCGAACGGCTCATCCAGCCTCACTTTGGTTCATCTCTGAATCAACCAGGCTGTCCACCCCTCTCTCCCCCCCTCTCCCCCCCCCCCGACTAGGGCCTACAGCTCTAGTCTGGGGAGGAAGTGGACACAGACGGAATTAAACCCTGGACCAGCGGCCACAAGGCCAGCACAGTTCTAGAGTTATGACTGCAACACAGCCCCAAAATTTCCATTGCTACCGTAAGCAAGGCAGTTGTTAAGCGGGTTCTGCCCCATTTTACCACCTTTTTTGCCACAGGTGTTAAGCGAATCACTGCGGTTCTTAAGTGTTATCATCTGGTCATTACGCAAGTCCGTCTTCCCCTACTGATTTTGCTTGTGGGAAGCCAGCAGGGAGAGTTGCACATGCGAATGACAGGACACGGGGACAGTGCGATTGTCCTAAGCACAGGCTGGTTACCCAGGGCCAGATTGCTGATCAGGGGGCCACACAACGGTCGTTCAGTGTGAAAAACGATCCTACACCACTTTTTTCCAGTGACATTCTAACTTCAAACGGTCACTAAATGAACGGTTGTTAAGTTGAAGACTGCTTTTGTGGGCCTCCTGGAAGGGCCCCAAGGCAGAATCTGTGGTTCTCACTGCCTTGCTCCCCCTACTTCAAACCCTCAAGGGGGTAAACCTCTGCACCATTCAGAAAATAGCAGAATTAGAATCTGTTGTTGCAACAAATTCATCAGTGTTCAATTAGGGAGGACAATTCCTTTTCCTTCTTTTTTTTAAATGTTCTTTCTAGTTTAGGTTTGCTTCTGCTACTTTTCTGCATGAAATTAAAAAAAACTGAGGAACGTAACAGAGTGGGAAGGGAGCTCGGAGGTCTTCTAGTCCAACCCCCTGCTCAAGCAGGAGACCCTTGTGCGACTTCAGACAAAGGGTTCCCCAATCAGGAGAAAGCCCCGTGCTCCTTTCCCTGGCGGAGAGAAGGCGGAGGCGTGCATTCGCCCAGGGACAGCGAGTGGCTGTTCAGAAAAGGTTGCCAGCCTCGCACACGGCACCCGAGTCCCAATTTGGCATCCCAAGAGACCGCACGCCTGCCTCATCTGATCTTCCCACGTCAAGCTCTAGAGCAGGGGTCCCCGACCTCTGGGCCACGGACCGGCACCGGTCCGTGGCATGCCAGCACCCGGGCTGCGCCAAAAAGCAAAGCCCAATCCGTGAGATGCAGGCAGCATGCAAAACCCCACCCTCTCCAATCCGCAGGAAAACCTTTCTCCATGGAACCGGAGAAAGATAGGTCCGGGGCTCCTGTTCTGGAGGGCTCGATCTGCACCCCCTGGCCTGCCCCTCCGAAGAGGATCCTCCAAATGAACCAGCCAACTTCCTCGTAGCCTTTCCAGGGACCAGCCCTACCTCAAATCTTTCCTAGAGAAGACGTGGGTGGGGAGAGAAGCGAGAGCTGGAAAGGAAGAGCTCCGTTTACCGTGCTATCCAGGCGGTTCAAGTCGTCCTCCGATGCTTCCGGGGAGAGAATGCAGTAGAAGCGAGGCTGGGGGGCTGCGTCTGGAAGAAAGAGAGAGGCTTCAGAGTCCCCAGAGGAGGAGCCACTAGCCCTGCCCAGCCTGCTCCTTCCTGGACACCCAGGGCTAGCAACTTTGCCTGCTCCCGAGGGCCCGGCGGGGAAGACAGGGCTAAACTCTGCAGCTGGCTTCTCCAGAGGGCTGAAGGGAGGGGGTGCTCAGGGACCCCGCTGTCTGTCTGTCCTATAGGCCCCAGGGCCTAACCCTAAGGTTCCTGGGGAGGCCTTCCGTACCAGAGGGACAGTGCTTGGCCCAGTTTTCTTCCACTTCCTTGAAGCCGTGGTAAAGCGGGGCAAAAACCGGCCGGCTGCCCTCCTGGTTCGCACCGGCCCAAACGATGGGAGGACTCAAGAGGTTGTACTGGACCTGGGGGGCACACAAAGGCGGAAGAAAATAAATACGGGGCAGCTGGGTAATTCGAGGAGAATCCGCTTCAAGCTGGGAGGGTCAAAAAAAGAAAACTTTGCTTTTCTATACTGACTGTGATTTATCTAAATGGAGAGAGAGCAAGAGAGAGAGAGAAAGAGAATGAGGAGAGAAAGAAAGAGAGAGAGGAAATGAGAGAGAGGAGAGAGATAGAGAATGAGGAGAGGAGAGAGAGAGAAGAAATGAGAAAGAGAGAGAGGACACAGAGAGAAGAGAGAATAAGGAGAGAGAGAGGAGACAGAGAAGAGAAAGAGGGGAGAGGAGAGAGAGGAAATGAGAGAGAAGAGAATGAGGAGAGGAGAGAATGAGGAGGGAAAGAAGAGAGGAGAGAGGAGAGGAAATGAGAGAGAGAAGAGAGATAGAGAATGAGGAGAGAGAAGAAATGAGAAAGAGAGAAGACAGAGAGAGAAGAGAGAATGAGGAGAGAGACAGAGAGAGGAGAGAAAGAGAAAGGAGAGAGGAGAGAGAGAGAGAGAGAGAGAGAGAGAAAGGAGAAAAAGAGAGAGAAGCAAGGCAGTTGTAACTTATTGGCTCATTTTGTGATTTGTTTTCTTCATGATTTTGGTCTGAAAACAGGAAGGCACCGCAGAGCAGAAAAACAAAGCAAGAACGAGCTAAGAAGGACCAAGTAAACCAAATTTTCAGTCTGAACTTGGGTGCCTGCAGTGGTGATTTCACTGCCCAAGCCCTCTCTCAGAGAGCCTTCCGAGGATGGATCTTGACTGACAAGCCGATGGGGGAGTCGGGCAATTCCCCCTCCTCTCCTGTCCCGGTGGACTCGGCAACCCACCTGCTCAAATAAATACACCGGCGCCTTCGAGTACTGGTGAAGCAGGTAGTCGAAGACCAAGAGAAGGCGGGCCAGCAGGAGAGGGACGCATCGGAGCTGAGAGTCCAGACTGGCTGCAACCTCCAGGATGGTCTGGGCGCAGAGGGTCAGGATGGACCGTCGGCCCTTTTCAGAGAAACTGTGGAAGATGAGCAGCAGGAGCTGGAGGTGCTCCACGTTGAGATCCTCTGCATCGCCAGGAAGAATCCCCTGCAGGGCGTTCTGCTTCAAAGTGCCCACAAACCTGAGGGAGGGAGGGAGGGACGGAAGGAGACAGAGAGAGGAAGGAAGGAAGGAAGGAAGGAAGGAAGGAAGGAAGGAAGGAAGGAAGGAAGGAAAGAGACAGAGATGAAGGGAGGGAGGAAGGAGAGAGTGAGGAAGTAAGTAAGGAAGGAAGGAAGGAAGGAAGGAAGGAGACAGAGAGATGAAGGAAGGGAGGGAGGAAAGAGACAGAGATGAAGGAAGGAAGGAGACAGAGAGATGGAGGGAGGGAGGGAAGGAGACAGAGAGATGAAGGAAGGGAGAATAAGGAAGGAGACAGAGTGAGGAAGGAAGGAAAGGAAGGAAGGAGACAAAGAGATGGAGGGAGGGAAGGAGACAGAGATGAAGGAAGAAAAGAAGGAAGGAGACAGAGGAAGGAAGGAAGGAGACAGAGATGAAGGGAGGGAGGGAGGAAATAGATGGTGGGAGGAAGGAAAGAGACAGAAATGAAGGAAGGAAGGAGACAGAGATGGAGGGAGGGAAGGAGACAGAGGAAGGAAGGAAGGAAGGAAGGAAGGAAGGAAGGAAGGAAGGAAGGAAGGAAGGAAGGAAGGAAGGAAGGAGACAGAGAAATGAAGGAAGGAAGGAGACAGAGATGAAGGGAGGGAGGAAGGAAGGGAAGGAGGGAGGAGACAGATGAAGGAAGGGAAAGAGAGAGTAAGGAAGCAGACAGAGTGAGTGAGTGAGTGAGTGTGTGAGGAAGGAAGGAAGGAAGGAAGGAAGGAAGGAAGGAAGGAAGGAAGGAAGGAAGGAAGGAAGGAAGGAAAAGAAAAATTTAGTTAAAGGCAACCTTTACACTTTAGTGTTATCTGTGCAATTAGGATACCATTTTACATATAACGGTGCACCAGCCGAAGCTGTGAATGCAGCCCAAGGGAGCAGATGCTCAGACATTCTCCTACCTCTCCCACACATTCAGACATTCGGGGACATCCGGGTCCGTCTGGCTGCTGGCTTTATGCTGCCAGATGAGGAGAAAACGGGAGAGCACCGACAAGCTCTGGGGGTGGATGTAGAGAGGCCACGGCCCTTCGGAGAAAGGGGACACCCCCAGCTGCTGCAGGAGAATGTTCTGGCAAAAAGACAAGCATCACAGGGGTTGAAAGACGGGAGTGGAGCCGGTCGCTCAGTCACAAATGAACAGACTTTTTTAAAAAGAAAAAAAAAAGGAAAAAGAAAGAAAAAAAAAGAAAATTCGGGGCCTCCTGTAATTAACTACAGTAAAGGAAGAATATTGAAATGGGTCTGGATCGTTGGCACAGTTTAAACCAGGGGTCTTCCAACTTGGCCCTTTGATGACTTGTGGACTTCAACCCGCAGAATTCCGCGTGCCTGGCTGAGGAATTCTGGGAGTTGAAGTCCACAAGTCATCAAAGGGCCAAGTTGGAAGACCCCTGGTTTAAACAAAGGGAAATTTCCAAACACATCCGCCTTTGAATGCAGAAACAGAGAAGCTTGCTCTCAAAATGGGAGCCCGAATAATTGGCAGTTAAGCAGCAGCTCCTCCATGGCCAAATGACGTCTCGCCTCTAAACCTTACACAGGTGGACATCTCTTTGGTCAGGTCAGACAGGCACCGCCAAAAGACCAAGAAGGACGAGGGTTCTACTCAAACCTCTTTGCCATCCCTAAGACTTCGGGGGGCTGGAGGGCAATCTTAGACTTAAAAGGTCTAAACCTTTAGCTGAGGTATAGGAAGTTTAAGATGCAATCACTGCAATCAATCCTGGCTAGCATCAGACAAGACTTCCTTACGTCAATAGACCTGACTGAGGCATATTTGCACATTCCTATTTTTCCTGACCACCGCAAATTCCTCAGATTCAGCTATGCCCAACGCCACTACCAGTACAGAGCCTTACCATTTGGCCTCTCATCAGCACCGAGAGTATTCACAAAGGTACTGGCAGTGCTAGCAGCCCACCTTAGACAGATTCCAATTAGAATTCAATGCTATCTAGATGACATATTGATACAGTCATCATCATTCCAGAACGCTCAGTCAGACCTCGCCCTAGCCGTCAAGACCCTTCAGGAGCACGGGTTTCTGTTAATTTCCAGAAAAGCCATACTGTACCAACAACTTGGCTCCTCCATCTGGGCGCTATTATAGACTCACCTGCAAGGTCGGGGACTGGAGGTCAGAGGTCACCAAGGAGTGGTTGAAGTGGTACAGGGCAGCGGCAAACTCGTCCTCTTCGGAGGTCCCTGAAGGAGCACAGAGTCACCAGGTGAGGCCGGGCCTATCACCAGAACGCCAGGGCAGGGCTGATCTTCCCACACGGCCCTTCTTGGATGAGAAGCAAGACCAGCAGCCATCTTTTCCTCCTCGGGGAGCTACCTCCCCCCCCTTGACTTCGACTGCAACGTCCCCGAATTTTGTTTGCCCTCCAGCTCATAACTGCCAGACTCCAGAGAGATGGAAACTGCCCCAGACCCTTCAGCCATCTAGCTCCACTTGATATAATTCTGGCTCTTACAATTGGCTGTTTCTCCTCTGCTTTCTCCTCTAAGCCTGACTCCCAGGGATCTGCAGCCCAGCTCTACCAGCCCTTGAAGCAAAATCAAGTGGCCGCTGGACAGCGGGGCAGACAGCGGGGTGGATTGCAGTAGTGGCCAAAATTGTGGACACCTTTAGGGAAAGGTGTATTTTTGAGGTGTGATGGCTAATAACCCCACTTCTTTTTTGGAGTAGTGTTGTTCGTCCATCGATTTCGACGAAGACCTTGACATCTTGTGGGTTATGGCCCATCAACGATGTGTCCGTAGGTGGCTAATAAGACCGATGTTAGCACGGAATGTTTTGCCACATACTGAACAAAGAAATGTAGACACTGTCACTTCAGCATTTGCAGCTCTGGCTTTGCGGAGTGCTCGCTTCTCTTGTGCCAAGATTGTCCTTCTGTGTTCACATGTCTGGCAACCCTGGTACACCAAGGTGCGCCATGTCGGTAGATCATGCGCCAGAAGTTCCCAAGAGATGGTGTTAATATCCTATGTACTATGTACTATGGAGTAGTACCATAAAATTATATATCAATGGAAAGATAATTTAATCAGGAATGTAATGCAGCAAAGTTGGTTCAATTATCTGTATTCTATGAAAAGTTATAGCCAAATAACCAGAAAAAGGAAGCACAACTTGCTTAGGTCAGGGGTAGGCAACCTTGGCTCTTTTATGACTCGTGGACTTCAACTCCCAGAATTCCTGAGCCACGAATTCTTGAAGTCCACGAGTCATAAAAGAGCCAAGGTTGCCTACCCCTGGCTTCGGTTGATATCAGGTAGCTTTCCTCCATCTCATTGTAGCCAATGAGCAGGAGCGTTTAGAGAGCCAATTAGGTGTCATCTTGTTTTGGCCATGAGCCAGTCAGATCACAGTAGGATTCAGTTATTGATGTCATGTGTTGAAGCTGAGAGGAGGACATCTGCAAGGGTGTTATGTGATCGCTATTGAATTGGTTGGGGGTTTTTTGTGTTCTTTTCATTTAGCGAGCTTGTAAAATGTCATAAAATTAAAGCGATGGTGCAAAGAGTTGACTGGTCGCCCAGAAAACGATGTAAAATAGTATTATTAAGTGAACAAGGCTGCAGTTATAAAGAAATTAGAAGAAAAATGGGTGGAAACTTAACCAAAGGTGGCTGTCGAGACTGCTAACATTGGATGTTCTTGCTTGCCATATATAAAGAAGCAAACCTGTTTTATTTAGCCTGTAGAACACTTCTAGAGTTAAAGCAGATAATACTAGCCTAGTGGATGGGAAAATATGCTAGCTAACCATAACAATATCTGAGCCACAGTATTGCCAAGGTCAGCTGTAACGGGAGGGGCACTTCACACTAATTGGAGAGTGTGGTTGATGACTGTAAAATGGAGTGAGTTATGCCTTGTAACGGGTGATTGGGGGAGGGAGGATTCAGTTTTTGGCTTAAGCTTTGTATGTGCCGAAGCTATGCAGAAATAAAAGGATTCTTTAAGGTAAATAAGCCTCAAAGTTCTTTGAAAAGCTGCTTCTTTTCGGAACCATGACAGTGGTACACTTTTCCCAAATGGTTTCCACCATTTTGGCCACTGCTATGGGGTTTCCTTCCAGCGCTAGGAATCCATGATCTGGTCTGGAGTAGCAGAATGGGGGCTGTGGAGCTGGGCTCGACTGCCCCAAGTGGATTTTTCCCAGAGTTACTCAGCCCCACCTCCGAGGTTCAAACTGCGGGGGGGGGGGGGTGAGCAGGGAGACACACACACACACACACCCCTGACCTTTGAGCCCATCCTTGTCCACTTCTTTGATGATGCTGGCCAGAGTGGCCATGTGCTGCTCCGTCAGAGAGACGCTCAGGTAGTTGCGAATGAAATTGTTCTTCGAGTCCAGCATGGAGGAAGTTAGGAAGTTGAGGATGTTGGAGGCCAGATTTAGGAACTGAAAGAACGGAGAAGACCAAAGGCATCGATTAAACAAAACTAACACAAAATGTTTCATAGATGGCATTTAACACCGGTGAGATTAGCAAAAAATGTTTAAAAATATGTCTAGCGTTGGAAATGTAAACAAAAAACAGGAACTTACTATCGTATCTGGTGGACATGCCCTAAAGCTAAAATATTTTGGTCAAAAATACACATGTGGTTAGAGAAAATGATTAAAAAAACACACAGACTTTAAGCCAGAATTGCTTTTGTGAGGCATAATAGTAGGAAACTATGAGAAAGAATGTATATACTTAATTTTACATGGATTAACTGCAGCAAGAATAGCATTTGCTCAATGTTGGAAAAATGAAAATCTACCAACGGAGGAAGAATTAAGAAAATTTTAGATTGTGCAGAAATGGATAGATTAACACTGAAGATAAAAGAGAAAGATTCAGTGTACTTTAGAACATGGGACAATTTTTATCAATTAGTGGACAATCATTTAAATATGAGCCAGCCATGTGCTGCAGCTGCCAAAAAAGTCAACACAGTGCTGGGCTGCATTAACAGAGGGATAGAATCAAGATCACGTGAAGGGTTAATACCACTTTACAAGGCCACACTTGGAATCCTGCATCCAGTTGTGGTCACCACAATGTAAACAAAACTCTAGAAAGAGTACAGAGAAGAGTAACAAAGATGATCAGGGGCCTGGACGCTAAAACATATAAGGAACGGTTGCTGGAATTGAGTCTGTCTAGTTTAACGAAAAGAAGGACGAGGGGGAACAGGATAGCAGTGTTCCAATATCTCAGGGGCTGCCCCAAAGAAGAGGGAGTCAAGCTATTCTCCAAAGCTCCTGAAGGCAGGACGGGTGGAAACTCATCAAGGAGAGAAACAACCTAGAACTAAGGAGAAACTTCCTGACAGTTAGAACAATTAACCAGTGGAACAATCTGCCTTCAGAAGCGGTGAATGCTCCAACACTGGGAATTTTTAAGAAGAGACTGGACAGCCATTTGCACAAAATGGTATGGGGTTTCCTGCCTGAGCAGGGGGTTGGACTAGATGACCTCCAAGGTCCCTTCCAACTTCTTCATCATCACCATCATCATTATTATTATTATGTACTATGTAACATTAAATACGTATTAGTAAGAAGACTATCAGGGGAAGAGAAGATTCAAGAAATATATTATTAACTAACATATTGATTACGAAAATATAGAAACTAATTATTACTGTTTTTAAACACATGAATCTAGACAGACAACATGCTGTTTGCTAAATAATGCTATTTTATAGAAATTACATATACATATACGTACATATACCTGTACGTGTATCTGTACGTATATGTATATATATATATGTATGTATGTATGCAGGGCTTTTTTTCTCATAGAACGCCCAGAACGGAGTTCCGGCACCTTTTTTGGATGGAACCTTGTAGGGTAGGCAAGGCGGGTTGTATGACGTGTGTGAGTTCCGGCACCTTTTTTTTTTTTTTAAAGAAAAAAAGCACTGTGTGTGTGTGTGCATAAACGGAAAAAAAGTGGAAGAAAGCGGGCAGAATGTGAAAGAGTCCCTGGAAGCTCACCAGTTCGGGGTCTTTGCGACTGGCCAGGATGTTCCCGTTTTCTCCGGCCGACTGCTTGTTGGGACTCTTCACCCGGGGGGAGCTCTCCAGAGGGGGCGGGGGAGGAGGAGGGGGAGGGGCCACCTTCTCCTTGCTGGGGGAGATGGTCTCCTCAAACCACTGCCCAAGGATGGGCTCGCTGTCATCGTCTGAAAATGGGGGAAAGGGTCAGCCAGAGGGTTGAAGGGGAGGAGGAACACGGCTCAGGGCCTCCCCCTGCCCCAGAGCCACCTCCCTCTTCAGCGCAGACACCCCCCCCCACTTCCCCACTGAAGCCCCCTCCGCCACCCCCCACCTTGGCTGCTGTCTTCCGTGCTGCTGAAGTCGTCTTCGTAGTAGGTGTTGGAGTCCGTGGAGGCGCTGACGTTGCTGCTCATGGACCCCTTTCGCTGTCTCTGCAGGACGCAAGCCTGAAAAGGGGCAGTTTGGGAGGGGGGGTCACAAAAGCCCAGCCAGCGAGCCTCTCCCACCCAAACCTGGATCAAATCTCAGACACGAGGGCGAAGAAGGTTTAATGTGGCCCCTCGGCAGAGGCCGCTTGAAAACAGCCACTTCCTTGCTAATCAGGGGCAGCCACTCTGCCGCTTCTCCCCGGGCGGGGTTCGCACTGTGCCTAAGTGATAAGGCCTGCTGGCTGCTGCTGCAGCAAGACAGGGCAGATTCACACAACCGAGAACGAGCAAAGGAGCCGCATGCTCACTGACTTCCCAGTCAAGCCCCATCTCTTTTCTCTCAACGGAGGGTCCCGTCCCCCTGACACCAAGAGACATCTGGACGGGGCCTTTCCACCCGCCCACGCCCACCTTCCGATAAGCCGTGGAGAGCAAGGTCAGCAGCAAGTTGGCGAGGGGCACCGACTCAATCAGGCGCTGGATCCTCTGGATCGACGTACTCTGGGCCATGACGTTCAGGGTGGCTGGAGGGCCGTCCGTCTCCCAGCCCTGGAGGAGGAGAAGAGCCCGGGGAAGGGGAGGAGAGGTTAACAGCGCACCTGGAACCCCTCCCTGGCGGCAATTCTGGGCCCCCGCCGGCCCCTTCTGCCAAGCGCTCACCTTGTGCAGCGCCTCCACGTGGAGGTCTTGAAAGAGCAAGGTCAGGAGCTTAATGGCGTGGTTGGCCAGGACGACGGAGAGGATGCCAAATCCCTGGTGCCTGCAGAAGGGGGAGGCGGGTGAAAAGAGGAGGGAGCGGGCGTTCGCTCCAGAGGGGCCTACGACCAGCCTACGGACCCCTCAGAGTCCAAATCAACCGTGCAGCCAAGAAGAGACAGCAACGACCCTCAACCAGCCCCCCCAGCCCTCCTCTCTTCCTCCCCCAACCAGCAGTTCATCTTCCAATGACCCTGACCAGAGAAAATGGAATGGGATGGGATAGAATAGAATATAGAAGAATGGAATGGAATGGAATAGAATAGAATAGAATAAAGAGAGATTGGAATGGAATCGAATTGAATATGGAATAGAATAAAAAATAGAATAGAATAGAGAATAGAATGCAGAATAGAATAAAATACAGAATATAGAATAGAATTAAAAATAGAATAGAATAGAAATAAAAGAATAGACTAGAAAGATTATAAATAGAATAGAATAGGAATAGAATAGATAGATTGTAGAATAGAATAGAATAAAGAAGGAATAGAACAAAAATGGAATAGAATAGACAGATTGTAGGATAGAATAGAATAGAAAATATCTTTATTGTCACTGTGTAACTGACAACAAAATTAAGTGCTACCCACAGTGCACACTACACACAAGAAAAAGCCACAAAAGAACATACATTATATTTACACATCCTTCACATTCTATTCACCATTGTGCTGCCCCTAATATTGCACTTCAATGTTGCACTATACAGTAGTATTTAATATGGTTACAGCTCTGGGATAAAAACTATTTTTCAGCCTATTTGTCTTTGTTTTCATTATATCCTGTACCGTCTGCCAGATGGTAATAGTTTAAAAAGAAAGAAAGAAAGAATGTCCAGGATGAGATGAGTCTTTGAGAATATTTTGAGCTTTCCTAAGACAGCGGGAACTGTACAGTTCGTCCGGGGGGGGGGGAAGAGGGCAGCCAATAGTCCTCTGGGCGATGGTAATGACCTTCTGGAGTGCTTTCCTATCTGCTACTGTGCGGTTACCAAACCACACACACACAAATGCAATAGGTTGGAATGCTCTCTATGGAGCAACGGTAGAAGGTCACCAGCAGTTTTTCATTCAGTTGCTGTTTCCTGAGAAGTCTGAAGAAACATAATCTCTGCTGGGCCTTCTTAACCAGTGCTGTAACATGAGCACTCCAGATCAGGTCCTCCTTTGTGGTAACACCAGAAGCCTAAAGCTGCTCTCCCCCCCCTCCCCCGGCTCCACACAGTCGCCGCTGATGACTAGGGGCTGAATGTCTGATCTATTCCTCCCGTAATCTACTATAAATAAGCTCCTTGGTCTTAGTGGTGTTGAGAACCAAATTATTGTTACTGCCCCACCTCATCCCGGTAGGCAGACTCGTCCCCCTGGGAGATAAGCCCCACATATAATCTTCCCATCACAAGACCCTCACTTGACACCCCCACACCTGAAGCCCCGATAAACAGACAAGCCATCACAGGCACCCTCTGAACGCCGCTGAAGATGCTACCTAGCCTGGTAATGAAACTTTCGGGAACCAACCCGCCAGCTTAGAGAACGGACCTCCACCCTCGTCAAGAAGAACCTCTTGATCGATTAATAACAATAAGAATTGCATTTGCCTAGGGTGGGAAATTAGGCACTACTGGAAGAAGAAACGCTGGACGGGGTAATATTGGATCTAGATCCAGTAGTAATTCAGTGGTCCAATTCAGTGATAATATTGGAACTAGATCCAATATTATCACTGAATTGCTAACGCACCCAGACAATGCACTGCCTATTAAGTCTTTGATTATAAAACTAGAAAATTATATATATATTTATATATATATATTTATATTTATATTTGTTTTCTGAGGTTTTCGCGGGTGTTTCTATGTAGGTCTTTGGTTGTTCGGGTTTTCTCCCGCGTAAAATTGGAAGTGTTGACACTTCCAATTTTACGCGGGAGAAAACCCGAACAACCAAAGACATGTGTGTGTGTGTGTGTGTGTGTGTGTGTGTGTGTGTACATACATACATACATAAATAAATAAATAAAAGAAGGACCTCTCGCCCGAGGGCAAGACCTGGAAGGAGGCATCCCCCTCCACCCAGCGCCAAAGACTGGAGAAAGAGGAAGGAAAAAGCCCCCTCCCTCCGTGCCCCGCCGGGCGCCAGACCTACCCTTTGCCAGGTCCAAGTTTGGGGGACCCCACCCCCTCTTTGGACCGCACAATGATGTCCCGGACCCGAAGGGCTGCCAGGGGGTCCTTCTCCTTCCCCTTGTCGGCCAGGGTGGTCGGGCTGAGGTTCAGGATGAGGAATAAGCTGTTCAGCAGACACCAGGCCCCCAGCAGCTGGAAGTTCTGGTAGTGCTGCAGTCGCAGAAAAAGAAAAAAGGAGGGGAAAAAACCCACATCACATTCTGACTGCCGCTCCAGAGGGCAACGCGGGAGAAATATATCTATATCTAATCTATATCTATAATCTCTCTCACACACATCTATCCATCTATCTATCCATCCATCCATTATCTATCTATCCATGTATCCATCCATCCATCATCTATCTGTCTATCATCTCTGACACACATCCATCCATCATCTCATCCACATCTATCAATCCATATCTATCTATCTATCTATCTATCATCTGTCTATCTATCATCTCTGACACACATCCATCCATCCATCCATCCATCCATTTAATCCAGTGGTTCTCAACCTTTTTAATGCTGCAACCCCCAACCGGTCGTAAGTCAAGGACTACTCAACTGGTGCAGTAGCATTTTCAGAATGGGACTTTTGGCGGGCTCAGCAGGGCAGAGACAGCCTGGACAATTCCTACGGGCTTTTGAAAGCCAATAGAACTAGACTCTATTCAAGAGAGTCTCTTCTATTGGCTTTCAAAAGCCAATAGAATAAAAGGGAGGAGCACAGCTAAGGAAAAGGGGGAAAAAATGGCGGACTGCGTTGTTTGGCGACCCCCGTGAAATGGTCGTTCGACCCCAAATGGGGTCCTGACCCACAGGTTGAGAACCATTGATTTAATCTCTCTCACACAAATATCCAGCCAGCCAGCCAGCCATGATCTTTTGTGCTCTTACCTCCCCACCTGCACGGCGGGAGCTGCTGATGGCTTGGCCAATCATGTCGTAGATTTCCAACTGTGGAGAGACATGGGTTTTAGAAAAGGATCAGGCCGAAGAGCCGAAGCCCGGCCGTTGTCACCCCCAGCGCCATTCTAGACTTTGGTGGATGCAAAACGTCAGCTGGAGTTCGTTTTCCTGCAGAGCCTTCCCCGTCCTGTGTGGCTGACTCACGCATTTCTGCACAATGATGGCGGCATCGTTCTCATAGTCCTCTTCTTTAGAGCTCGTGGAGCCCGTGCGGACTTGCTGGGTGGTGCCCACGTGTAGGATGGCCATGCAGGTGGCGACGCTGACGCCTGGGGAGAGGAAGGGTCCTGGGGTCAGCCGGAGCATCCGGGACCAACTCAAAGCCTTGAATCTCATCCTGTGACTGGGGGGTGGGGGATGATGAGAAAGACCCCCACCTTCCCATTTCAGCATTTAGCATTATGAGGCCTGATGGCGCCGTGGTTAGAAGGCAGCACTGAAGGCTGACTCTGCCCACAGCCAGGAGTTTGACCCTGACCGGCTCAAGATTGACTCAGCCTCCCATCTTTCAGAGTTTGGTAAAATGAGGAGCCAGATTGTTGGGGGGGGGGGGGAATAGGCTGTCTCTGTAAACCACTTAGAGAGGGCTGTAAAGCACTATGAAGCGGTATATAAGTCTTTAAGTGCTGTTGCTATTGTTACATAAGAGCTATGGTGGCGCAGTGGTTGGAATGCAGTATTGCTTGCTGACTCTGCCTACAGCCAGGAGTTCGATCCTGACCAGCTCAAGGTTGACTCAGCCTTCCATCCTTGTGAGGTTGGCAAAATAAGGACCCAGATAGTAGGCATCAATATGCTGGCTTTGTAAACCGCTTAGAGCTGTAAAGCACTGTGAAGCGGTATGTAAGTCTAAATGCTATTGCTTCCTTCCTTCCTTCCCTCCCTCCTTCCCAGTGGTTAGAATGCAGTATTGCAGGTTAACTCTGCCAATGCCAGCAGCTCGATCCTGACCGGCACAAGGCTGACTCAACTTTCCCTCCTTCTCAGGTGGGTAAAATGAAGACCAGATCACTGAGGCCAATATGCTGAATTTGTAAACCACTTAAAGAGAGCTCTAAAACATATGTGAAGCACTTTATCAGTCTTAAGTGCTTCTGCTATTAAAAGCAACCTGACGTTGGGAGCTTTTTTTCTGTAAGCCAGTGGCTGGTGTGGCATTTCATGGAGATTAAAACCTCTTTTCCAAATAAAACTGAGCATAGGAGGGAGAAGAAGAGCCACGAGGAAGAAAGAGAATTCTCTTCCTGCCTGCCCTTTTACTGGAACAGACGAGACTCCGGCTCTTTTCTTCAAGTTTAGGAACCCACACCAACACAGCCTCTCCCAGAGATTTCGGCTTTGGCCCCTGCGTCGCACGGGTTCACCTGCATAGAGGCAGCTGAGGGCCAGAACGGTCACGTCCTGCAGGCGGGCGGGGGTCAGTGGTTCCAGGACAGGCAGGGAGAGCGTGTCCAGGGCCATGGTGACGTCGATCACCAGGGAATGGAACCTGCACAGGTGCAAAGAAATGGCAAGCTGGTGTAAAAGTGGCAAGGGACTGAGAAGTCGAGTTCTGCTCAGAAGCTACAGAAAGAGGAGGCCCTTACCCGTTGCGGACTGCCGTAGCATCGGCAACAGTAGCCGGCATGATGAAGAAGGAATTGGCCGACACGGCGTCCTGGAAGCGGTTAATGTAGCGCAGGAAGTAGGGGAGATTCAAGCAGACACGCAACAGCTTTTCAGAACCGCCTGCATCGAAAAGGCAAGACGGGTGAGGGAGCAAAGGAGGCCCCAAAGAATGAGGACCAGCCTCTTTAAAAAAGAGTCTTGCTTCTGGCAGGGCTCTGCCAGATGCGCCCTGGCGTGAAATTACACAGTTCCTGGCGGAGCAATTTCAAACACCTCATAGGAATTGTGGTTCTAACCCACGTTGCGGACGACTGAGAAGACCTCTGTGGCAAGGCAGTAGCCCCAACACCCCGTTTTCCAGATGACGCCTTTGGAAACAGGGACGCTCCCTTAGCAGAAGACACAAAACACCCCCCCCCCTTCCTCCTTACCGAGTTCTTGCAAGCTGGCCACATTCTGGGCAACAAATATGCTCTTGGCTTGGGCCGTGGAGGCTTGGTCCGTGGCGGTCTGCTCTTCGCCTTCGCCTTCCCCCTAGAAGCAGAGCCGGAGCGTTATTTCATCTCCCGCCATCACAGCCTCACCCAGAACAACTCCCGAGGGAGCCTGGGGCCCTCCTGTCGGCCCTCGCTGAGAAGGATGGGCAGCCCTTTTCCCAGGGAACCGAGCCTTCTCGGCAGCCTCCACAACCCACCTGAGCCTGCAGCGTCGTCACGGGAGACAGGGCCATTTTGGGATTGAAGACACAGGTCAGCTGATTGAGGAAGTTCATCTGAACCTCCTTCTGGCGGAGTTCGGGCCTGACGGGAGAAGCCAGCTCTTTCTGATCCTCCACTGGAAAAGAGGGGTGGGAGCAGAGGGTCAGGACGGGAGAGCAGCCCTTACCTGCCCCCCCCAGGGCAGAAGAGGTCAAGGGGAGGAGCCTTTACCGTCTGAGAGGGTCTTCACCGTCTGGGGGAGCTTGGCTGACTTCATCATCGCTGTGAAAGTGATGATCTCCGTCCGGTCCAGGCGGCTGCAGCCGGTGCACAGCCCCTTGATCAGCAGGATCAGGTGTTTCTACGGCAGAAAAGGTGAGTGGCACAAGATTCGGGGCGCCTTTTCCAAGCCTGAGTGTCAATGCTGCAAATACTGTATATTCTTGCTTTGACAATATGCAAAACTGTCTGGTATTTACTGGGTTAATACATAGCTTAGAGTGGGGGGGGGGAAGCCCGGGAAAGAAAGAGGAAGTAAACTTTTGACCTTCACACTAATTGGATAATGTGACTTGTGACTGCAAGATAAGGGAGGGGTTTAGCAAGAAAAGATTGATGCCAGCGAGAGGAAGTCAGATTCTGGCATCAATACGTCCATGATGGTGTCCGGCAATTTGTAGCTCTGTAATAAAGACTTTAGGAAACATGCCTGAAAGTTCTTTGAAGTGCTTCATTAGTCGGAACCTTTGACACTGAGCAGACCCCAGCTGGGCAGATGCCAGTCCCCAGAGTCCCCCATCCATCACAGCCTCTGCTGTGAATTCTGAGGCATGAGATCCCCACGTCTGCAGACACAAGCTTCAAGCTTCCTGGTTCAGCTTCAGCCTAGAGCAGGGGTCCCCAACCCCCGGTCTGTGGACCAGTAGCGGGCCGCAGCATGCCAACAACCGGTCCACGCAAACAAGCAAAGCCCCATCCGTGGGATGCAGGCAGCGCACAAAACCACGCCCCCTCCGGTCCACGGAAAAACCTCCCTCCACAGAACCGGTCCCTGGTGCCCCAAAGGTTGGGGTCCTCTGTCCTAGAGCCTGCCAACGATGTAGAAACTCGCCCCAAATGCCAGAAGCGGCCTTTCTGCTCACCTGTGAGACGGCGCAGGCCTCGTCTGGGTTTTCAAGTCGCAACAGGGAGAATTCAATCAGTACTTTGCAGGCAGCTGCTACGGACTGCAGCTGGTTCCGAGGGACTGGAAAGGCAACGTGGTTACGTTAGTCCACCCAAGTCTGAGGAAAAAGGAGCTTTAAGCAGGGCCCCACCCTTGCCTCACTGCGTGAGCTGATCTAGGAACCCCCCCCCTTCAAATATAGCCTGGCCCTCCTTTGATTTCCTCTGTGGCCATTCAGAGGTTTTTGGGCCAGGACCCGCTGACCCCCATCAGTGGGATCAGTGGCAATGGAACCCCAATGTAGAGATATCTGGAAAACTATTTTCTACTTCCTGCTTTTGGGGGGTGTTTGTAAATACCCCTCCCAGCCTTCTACGCTGGTTCTGAAATGTTCCTGACCGATTTCGCGGGGAATGTGTATGTGTGTTGCGTCCCCAATAAAAACCAAGCAAACGACGACATTCCGTGCAGAATGTCCCAAAACTCACTCACCCACTCCACACACCGTGGTGATGTAGTGTGTTGCAAGTGCAACAAAGGACGAGTAGAAAGGCTCGTATTGCTTGTCGTGATGCAGAATTTCGGACTCACTGCGGGCAGAGAAAAGAAGCACGAGAGACACAGAGTCAGAAACTGGGCCCTCTTCAGCAAACGTGGTGAAGCTCTCAGCCTAAAAAGTGGAAAGAAGGTGAATTTCTTCTTCTGGGTGAGTTTTTCTGCTGATATATGGCTTCCCTACTCGCATTGAAAGCTGCAGGTCAGATCATCAGCCAGCAGGGTCTGAAGGGAGGTCTCTGGGACTGCGGAAAGCTAATCCTGGGTCTACCTTTGAACCTCTTAAGCGGGAGTCCTCTTCTGAAGTGGACATTGTGCTGCAGAAACTATGTGTTCTATAACAAAGAAGAGGGGGGGTCAAGCTATTCTCCAAAGCCCCTGAAGGCAGGACAAGAAGCAACGGATAGAAACTAATCCAGGAGAGAAGCAACCTAGAACTAAGAAGGAATTTCCTGACAGTGAGAACAATTAATTAGTGGAATAGCTTGCCACCAGAAGCTGTGAATGCTCCAACAGAGTGGACATTTTTAAGAAGAGAATGGACAGCCATTTGTCTGAAATGGTATATAGGGTTTCCTGCCTGAGCAGGGGGTTGGACTAGAAGACCTCCAAGGTCCCTTCCAATTCTATTCTATTCTATTCTATTCTATTCTATTCTATTCTATTCTATTCCATTCCATTCCATTCCATGTTTTCTATTCTATTCTTACTCTATTCCATTCCATTCTATATTCCAGTGTTTCTCAACCTTGACAATTTTAAGGCATGTAGACTTCAACTCCCAGAATTCCACAGCCAGCAATGCTGGCTGTGGAATTCTGGGAGTTGAAGTCCACATGCCTTAAAATTGTCAAGATTGAGAAACACTGCTATATTCAATTCCATTCTAATCTCTATTCTATTCTATTCTATTCTATTCTATTCTATTCTATTCTATTCTATTCTATTCTATTCTATTCCTATTCCTATTCCTATTCCTATTCTATTCTCCAGCCTTGCCTAGAGAAAAGCTTGGCTCTATTCTATTCTTCTGTTCCATTCCATTCCGAGGTGGTGCAGCAGTTAGGGTGCAGTACTGCAGGCCATTTTAGCTGACTGTGTTCAGCAGGTCAGCGGTTCAAATCTCACCGGCTCAAGGTTGACTCAGTCTTCCATCCTTCCTGGGTAGGTAAAATGACGACCCAGATTGTTGGGGGCAATGTCAATATATATATACATTGCTTACTGGTGTACACCGCTTAGAGAGTGCTCGCACTTAAAGCGGTATATAAGCCTCATAAATAAATAAATAAATAAATAAATTCTCTGCCATGGGCTGTCAGCCTACTGGCTTGTCTGGTATGGCCTTTCTTGTTCCACCAAGAAGCAGATGGTACGCAGAGAGAGATCTATCTGTCAGTATCAGCTGCTGAAGAATTCCAGTAGCCTCCCCTCTGTTTATCTGACCAGCTACCCCGGAACAAAGTGCTGGACGTAGGCCTGACATAGCATTAGCAATTTTTAAACTTTAGGAGGGACTGCACCATGACAGAATATGAACCCAGAGCATGCCAACAAAAACAATCAACACAATTTTTGAAATCCGGGCAAGTCAACCTCAAGGATTCCACGGAAATGGTGACGTATCTGCAACAGGCATCAGTTTGCTTGCCCTACTCTGAGGCCTTGAAATGATTCCACACAACTTATAAAGACAGGATCACAAAATGCCCGAGACGATTTTGCAAATAAACGGTTAAGCATTGTATTCCTGAAAGGAAGAGCAAACAGTTGCATGTGCTACTTTTTTTGTTTTCCAAACCTCGACTAGGCTCATGTGATTTATTCCACTGATAGCCTTCAGCACACACTGAAAAACAAAACTGATCATTCTACCCCCAAAATGCAGAGAGATAGAGTTTGTGCAACTTTGCAAGAAGGGAAATTCCCAAGCAGCCTGTTGTATAATAGAAACTTTGAATAAACACACTAATGTGACAAGGGATGAAGACAGCATTTGGTGTAAAGTTTACATTCAGACTGCCAACGGTGTGAATCCAAGTAGTGTTTTGAAATATTGTTTTGGGAGATTATCTTGTTTTTAAATAGCTCCAACTTTGAATAACAATCAATTGCTCTGGGAAATTACTGACCCCAGCAGCACAAACATCTAGCTTAAAATATACTACCAATAAAAGCAAGGTACAGTCCAAAATCAACTAGTGATGTTAGTTCAAAGAAGGCAAATAACTGCTACTTAAAACAGAAACTGCAAAATACATACTAAAAAGCTCCAGCTCACCCCTAGAATACAAGGTTCTGTGTGTGAAAGATGCTGTATTCAAACCCTGCCTAAAGTCTCAGGTACCCAAAGGATGGGTTATGGAGTACCACTGAAATTAGGAGCGTCTAGGTTCAACAGACTCAACAACACATTCCCAGGCCACAAAAGAAAGAGGGAGCTGCAGCCTCTCCCCCCCCCCCCACACACACACCAAAAGTGCAAAAGAAAACACAGGGCCAACAAAGTGAAGCGCAGCAGATCCCCAATGAAGTGAGCCACAGTGGAAGCAATTTCACGAGTCAAAAGAAATGGACAATTTTTTATCCAAGCCTTTTCTAAATTGGGGTGGGATAGGAAAGGAGTAAGACAATGGGGACGGTGAGTTAATTGATACAGAACATCCCTGTCTTCGGCAATCTAAAAATTATAGGGCTATCGGTGCATGTAACATAGATGTGTGTGTGGACAAGAATATCAACCTTGCTGTCAAGCAAAATCAAGCTTTTAATAATGAGTGCCCCATAAAGTGCACTAACGAAACAGGTGGTAAGAAAATAGGGGAACTCAGGCACCACACAGGTTATGTAGAAAGTAAACACCGGGTCAGCCATAAAGGACTCAAATGTCTATACCCCAATGCATAGAGTATGAGCAATAAACAGGGTGAACTAGAAATTCAGATAAATGAGGGCAGATATGATATTGTTGCCATTACAGAAACATGGTGGGATGAAACCCACAAATGGAACACACAACTAGAGGGATTTAAATTATTTAAAAGAAACAGACCAAACAAAAGAGGAGGCGGAGTTGCTCTCTATATAAGAAATAACTACATCTCTACAGAAATAGAGCACAACAATGATGAAAACTGTCTTGAATGCATTTGGGTGAATATAAAAGGGGGGCAGAAATGACATTGCCACAGCTGTATAGTATATAGGCCACCAAACCAAACAGAGGAAATAGATGAACTTTTTGCTAGTCAGCTAACTAAGGTATGTACGAAGCACATCACAATAGTAATGGGGGACTTTAACTACCCTGACATCAACTGGGAGACAAACTCTGCACCAAGTGGAAGATCAAACAGATTCCTGACAAACCTAGCAGACAATTTTGTCTCCCAAAAAGTAGAGAAGGGAATTAGGGGATTAGCCATTTTGGATCTAATCCTCACTAACAGATGAAATGATAGAAGGTGTTGAAGCCACAGGAACCTTGGGGGGGAAGTGATCATGCAATACGGGAATTCAACATTATGGAAAAACAAGCAATAGAACACAATCAAACTAGAGTCTTAAACTTTAAGAGAGCTAATTTCAATAAACTTAGAGAGGGCTTGGGAAGGATTCCATGGATGAGAATCCTCCAGGGGAAAACTACTCAAGAAGCTTGGGAAATTTTGAAAAGTGAGATAATAAAAGCCCAGTCTAGCATAATACCAAAAAAGAAGAAAAATAACAGCTCTCAATAATAGTAACTGTGAAAGGGATCTTGGAGTCCTAGTGGACAATCCCTTAAATATGAGCCAGCAATGTGCTGCAGCTGCCAAAAAGGCCAACACAGTGCTAGGCTGCATTAACAGAGGGATAGAATCAAGATCACAAGAAGTGTTAATACCACTTTACAATGCCTTGGTAAGGCTGCACTTGGAATCCTGCATCCAGTGTTGGTCACCACAATCTAAAAATGATGTTGAGACTAAAGAGTACAGAAAAGAGCAACAAAGATGATTAGGGGGCTGGAGGCTAAAACATATAAGGAACAGCTGCTGGAATTGGGTAGGTCTAGTTTAACGAAGAGAAGGACGAGGGGGGACTTGACAGCAGTCTCCCAATATCTCAAGGGTTGCCCCAAAGAAGGAGTGAAGCTCTTCTCCAAAGGCAGGACAAGAAGCAACGGATGGAAACTAATCAAGGAGAGAAGCAACCTAGAATTAAGGAGAAACTTCCTGACAGTTAAAACAATTAACCAGTGGAACAATCTGCCCCCAGAAGCTGTGGGTGCTCCAACACTGGAAGTCTTTAAGAAGAGTCTGGACAGCCATTTGTCTGAAATGGTGTAGGGTTTCCTGCTTGAGCAGGGAGTTGGACTATATTTCCTCCAGGTCCCTTCCAACTTTACTACTACTACTACTACTACTACTACTACTACTACTACTACTATTATTATTATATCCTGCAGGGCCAGGCTTCCAACTGATTTAACTCTGACCAACTTTTCCAACAGGCTAAAAACCCCTTTTTATTGCCCCTCTGGATGTGTCTGGAAGGCCAAGTTTCTTTATATCAGGGGTGTCAAACTGCCGGTCCGCGGGCCAATTTCATCATACCGGAGCCGCGCCCACCCCATTGCCGGCAATGGCAAAAAAGCGCCGATACGTTGCGTGATGTTACGAGTTTGACATGTCTGCCTTATATCAAAGAGATGTGAAAGACCAGTGTGGCTGTTTTAAGTCCACCCACAACCAAAGACAACTTCATGGCAAGCCCATTACAGATATTCACAACATGAAACATTTATGTCCCAACTAAGATGATCCCCTCTAACTCCAGGATAGCAGGGCCCATTCAACCACCATGTAACCACTACAACTCCCATCACCCTCATCTTTAGACACTTTTTCTAAGAGGCTTTCCATCCCAAGTGGACCAACTACACTTTCCATCAACCCCAAAGGGAAGGCTCTCCCCTTCAACCTGGCTGCTCTCAGCTGGGCAAGGACTACAACTCCCATTACCCACATCCTTGGGCACTTTTCCCAACAGGCTTCCCTTCCCAGGTGGACCAACCACCCCTCCCATCATCCCCAAAGGGCAGGTTATCCCTTTCAACCCCCTCAGCCCGGCTGCTCTCATCTGGGCAAGAACTACAATTCCCATCACTCATATCCTTGGGAACTTTTCACAAGAGACTTCCCCTCTCAGGTGGACTAACCACCCCTCCCATCATCCCCAGAGGGCAGATCCTCCCTTTCAACCCCCTCAGCCCAGCTGCTCGCATCTGGGCAAGGACTACAATTCCCATCACTCACATCCTTGGGAACTTTTCACAAGAGACTTCCCCTCTCAGGTGGACTAACCACCCCTCCCATCATCCCCAGAGGGCAGGCTCTCCCCTTCAACCAGGCTGTTCCCAGCTGGGCGAGGACTACAACTCCCATCACCCAGCAGAGGGAGGTTTTGTGAGGGGAGGGAGGGGCCTCGTTTTGCCCCGCCCACTAGGAGCTGCCAAGCCGAGGGGGAAGTCTGGGGCAGTGCAAAATAAGGGAGGGGCTCCCCCCTTCAGGACCCCCATCCTTGGAGCCCCTCCCCCCACTGCGCCCCCCTTCCAACCCGGCGGGCGGGGGAGGGTGGTAGCCCCGCCCCCCTCCTCCCTCCCACCTCTCAATGACGGAGGCCAGCAGCTGCGGCAGCTCGCGCATCTCGAAGGCCGAGTAGGAGGCCGACAGAAGCGGCCGCACCGCCACCTCCCAGCCGGGCTCCCGCTCCGAAGAGCCGGGCCCGCCGCCGCCGCCCCCCGACGCCGCCATCTTGCCGCCGCCTCTCCTCAGTTCTGCTTCCAGTAGCGTTAGAGTTGCTGAGGCGAAGACACCAGAGGCCGGGGGAGAGCTTCCGGGTCAGAGAGGAAGTGACGTCGACTGGGTGCGTCTTCCTGATGAAACCCCGCCTCCAAGTGGCACCGGTCTGTTCCCTGAGGGAGGGGGAAAAATGGCCCTAAACGTTTCTGTCGTTATTATCAAGTTACATCCAGAGAAAAATTGGCGGTCTTCTGAAACTTCAAAGGGGGACCGCAGGCTCTCTTCACAGAAGCGCGGCAGAGACTTCCGGGACGGACGGCTAGAACGCCCCACTGCTATTTCCGGCCATTCTTCCGCCCCCGCGCGTAGAGGAAGCCAAAAGAACGCAGAGGGCGCAGTATCAGTTTCCTTTACCTGCCAGGCACGGAAGGGCGCTTGCGCAGAAAGATGACTCAGCGACTTTCTCTTGAGGGCGCATCTGCGCGTGCGCCTCCGCTCTCTAGGGTAGGAGTAGGCAACCTTGGCTCTTTTGACTCATGGACTTCAACTCCCAGAATTCCTGAGCCATCATAGCTCAGCTTGAAAACCTCTCCCTTTCCCCTCAGCCATGCTGGCTCAGGAATTCTGGGTGTTGAAGTCCACCAGTCATCAAAGAGCCAAGGTTGCCTACCCCTGCGCAAAGGCAGATTTCAAAAGTGGATTTTTAAAAAGTCTGATCACCTTTGGCTGTATTTTGAAATTATCCAACGTAGGAACGTATTAATGTTTTCTGGACACGAATGGCTTAAAATTCAAGTAAATCTCTGGCCCAAAGAGTTTGCAATCTAAAATCTTTTTTGTTATTTTGTATAAGTTTTAATTTTTTAAATTGAATAAAAGTTGATGAAAATAACGGTGCTCCTTGGGCGAGGGTTGCAAGCCTGCATTTCCAGGGAACTCTGCCAGTTATACACACCTCCAGGGAGCCAAAAGAAGCAAATTCGCTGTTATTTCTTTTATTTCTGCTGTGCCTGATCTTACAGGAGGAAAGCTCGGAGTTCACACATTTTTTCCGAAAGAAAATGCAAATTTCTACCCTGCGAACTCCAGATTTGCCCACTGTGACCCAAAATCCCCTTCAGAATAAATATAAATAAACCGACCAGTGGGGTGACTCTTAGCAAGCCACTTGCTTGCCGTCAGGAGAAAAGAAAGCACATTCAGGAAGATGCTTCATTTAGAACGTAATCCCTGCTTTTTTTAAAAAAAGCTTCAAGTACTCCTAAAACTCAAATCTGGACTGATCCCAAAAAATGCAATATAAATTAGGAATTATAAGACAAAGGAAATCTTAGAACAAAGGAGCCAATTAAGAAAGGGAAGTTTTAAAATTCAGTGCAGGGAAAAGACAGACTGTCTCTCTCTAAATTCCTTGCTAGGGATGCTAAAGATTGAACAGGCTCACTCTCCCCAGTTTATATCCATTTTTCCAAATTCATCTTCTGCATTTCCAAGCTTGATTTTTCACACTTTCTCCAAGAGTGTTGTCTCCCTCCCCCCCCCCCCAACCACTTTCTTCCGTTGAAAATCCGAGAGGGGAAGAGGGCAGAAAAAGTCTATAGAGAAATCTGGCTGATTCTTTGAATCAGCTAAAATTTCAGAAGGAAATGCAGACGGCCTGTTTCATCACGGCTTCAGGAGTCAAAATGGTCATTGTAGAAAGTCAACAGCAAAGCAGTTCCGCAGAGCAGGCGTCGAAGGACGGGGATAACATATTCAAAGCAGCTTATTTCACAGAACCGTTTCCGTAGTGAATGGAGACGGGTTTGGGGGCAACAGGCAGCGCGATTCCACACCTCTTTTCCTCAAGAGGCAAAAGGGCAAGTGCTTCCCTTCCAAATGAGGCTGCAATCCTCCAGGATCCCCTCGCGAGGGCTCGGCCGTCCACCCTCCAGGGTGGGGTCTGTGTGAATCTCTCCTGCTACCGCCACGCGCGGTTCAGCAGCTTCACCTGAGCCAGCCTCTTGGTGATCATGGTGGCAAAGATCAGCCCGAAAAGCACGCTGCTAATCAAGACGTAATCGTAATCATCTTTGAGGACGTCGAACTGTTTGGAAGGATAAACTCTGGTCTGGTAGATGTCTAATCCGTAAGCCACCACCTGAAGGAGAGAAAAATAAGTAAAAAAGGGTTGCAAACTGTAATTTAAAAGAAAAATATTTTACAGGGTGATGTACCGTTGGTATTTAGCACCAGATAAGTTATCAACAACGTATAAAGGCATTTAACAACGACAACAACAATAATAATAATAATAATAAAAGTTGGAAGGGACCTTGGAGGTCATCTAGTCCAACCCCCTGCTCAGGAAGGAAACCCTATACCATTTTGGACAAATTGCTGTCCAGTCTCTTCTTAAAAACTTCCAGTGTTGGAGTATTCAGAACTTCTGGAGGCAGGCTGTTCCACTGGTTAATTATTCTAACTGTCAGGAAATTTCTCCTTACTTCTAGATTGCTTCTCTCCTTGATCAGTTTCATTTCAAATGAATGTTAGAAATGTAAATGTAAAGAGGGGGCTTTTTACCATTTATGGTGGACGTGTGACAAAGCAAGGAAATATTGGAGCAGGATGCATACGTTAATACAGAGAATTCTTAAAATGAATATAGAAAGAAAACCAGAGAATTTTCTCTTGGGGCTAAGGGACAAAGACCTGGAAAAAAAATATGGAACCTCGATGTTATTTATGTTGACAGCAGCAAGAGGACTCTACGCTCAAAAATGGAGGACCACGTCGATTCCCACAAGGGAGGAATGGCTGCAAAAAAACCCGATGGGAGCTGGCAGAGATGGCTAAACTGACTGTACTGGTTAAAGAAAAGAATGCAAATATTTTTATTGCCACGTGGAAACTGCTCCTAGATTTTGTGCTTGAGGTGGAAAAAAGTGAAATTCTGAAGTTGGGCTTTGCCGATTAGATAGATTTGATGTTATTCAAATGGCTAGTTTATATTATTTTGTAAAAAATTAAAAAAAAATGAGTTTTGATGTTGATATTCTATTTTACTGCACCAAAGAAAGTCAATGCCTTTTTCCCCCTTTTCTTCTTCCTTCCCTCACTTTTCTATTCCCTTTTCCCTTCCTTATCTTTCCCGCTATTTTCATTGTATTGTATATTATAAGCTGATAAAAACTTATAGGTGGAAAAAAGAGGGTTGCAAACAGTGGAGTCTTGCACGCAAATACACGTAGTCCTTGACTTACGGCCTCAACTCAGCCTAAAATTTCTGTTGCTAAACGAGACATTGGTTAAGCGAATTTTGCCCCATTTTATGACCTTTCCTGACATGGTTGTTAAGTGAATCACTGCAGTCATTCAGTGAGTCACATGGCTGTGAAGTGAATCTGGCTTCCCCATGGAGTGTGCTTGTCAGAGCCCAGGACACTGCAACTGTCATAAGTTCATGCCAGTTGCCAAGCTTCTCAATTCTAATCACGTGAGCACTGGGGATGCTGTAATGGTCGTGTGAAAAAGGGCCATAAATTTCATTTTTCGGTGCTGTTGTAACTTTGAACGGTCTCTAAAGAAACTTGTTAAATATTAGCATGTGCGGAAATGGACAGGCTCACAATGATATTAAAAGATAAATGTGGATCAGTTTATTATGAAACCTGGGATAAATTTTACCGCTGGAGGAATTTGAAGAGGACAGTAGTGATTAAAGACGAATGTTAAGATAGAAATATATGTTATTTTAGAACAAGAATTGTATATAAAACTTAGATGTATATGTAGAGATGAATAATTGATTGTAAAAAGTGGAATAATCTGATAAGAATGTATACACTGGGATGTCACGTCAAATCCAATGTTTGTTTGTTTTTAATTGTATTATAAATAAAATTTGTAAAAAAAAGAAAAAAAAAGAAACTTGTTAAGTCGAGAACTGCCTGGATCAGGAGCCAGACAAGCATTAGGTGGCAGGGCTCTTCCCCAAAGTGGATTAATCTAACCACACACCCCTTGAGGAGAGTCTCAAGGTAAAATCCTCTTATTCTTGTTATCCTTGCTGTTTCCACTCGGGGGAAGACTGTCCCTGAACATGGAGGTTCCATAAGGCTATTGTGGCTGCAGTTATTGATGTCCTTTTCTTCCAAAAATCTCAGCAGAAGACATGGGCCAGGACAAGAGTTTACAGCAAAGGCCCCCAACCTTTTGGGCACCAGGGACCACCGGGTCCGTGGAGAGAGATTTTTCTGCAGACCGGAGGGTGCCTGGTTTTGTGTGCTGCCTGCAACCCGTGGATGGGGCTTTGCTTGTTTATGTGGACCGGTTGCTGCCATGCCACAGCCCGGTCCTGGTTCATGGACCGGGGGTTGGGGACCCCTGGTATAGGGTCTCCTGCCTGAGCAGGGGGCTGGACTAGAAGACCTCTAAGGTGCCTTCCAACTCTGCTATTCTATGATTTTGTAAGAGTCTCCTGCCTGAGGTTGGGCAGGACTAGAAGACCTCTTCCAACTTTAGTTATTCTGAAATAATTGGAAAATTCAAGTGGTACCACGAGAGCCCTCCCTCCGCCTTTTTCACCCATGTTGAATGATCGCCAATATACTGGGCCACGGACTGGGGGTTGGGGACCCCTGGTTTACAGCATTTTGACCACTTTAAGAGGAGCGGACTTCAATTCCCAGAAATCCCCAGCCGGCTGGGAATTCTGGGAGTTGAAGTCCACCCCTCTGAAAGCTGCAAAAACATCGCAACTCACCAGACAAGTGGACTCCAGGCCCGATGGGGCCGTGTAAATGCCCTTCATCCGGGAGACGGTTTGATTGTAGTTGATGAACCGCTCGGCGTGGATTTGCACATCCGGGGAGTAAGGGATCAGGTTTTCTTCCCTGAAATGAACAGGAAAATAATCTCCGTTCCACCTCTATCTTTTAGCGTTTGCTCGGAATGCTCTCTTCCCAGCTTATCCTCCTCCTGCTAGTTCTCTGCTGCTCCTTGCAATTTGTTAATTCTTCTTATGCGGCCTTACAAAACCCTGGCCGGAGCGCTCAGTCCAGGCCAGCCAAGCCCATCTCCCCCCACTGGATCCGAGCCACTTCGGCTGCTGAACACGTGGCAAGTTAAATGTCAACGCTGCAAATATTGTATATTCTTGCTTTTGACAATATGCAGAATTGTCTGGTAAATATGGGGTTAATAAAGAGCAGAAGGGGCGTTGGGGGTAAAGCCCGGGAAAGAAAGAGGAAGGGAACATTTGACCTTCACACTAATTGGATAATATGAGATATGACAGCTAATTTAGGGAGGGAACATGCTGATAATTTAACTGCTCAGAGGAAGAGAACTTAGATCAGTGGTTCTCAACCTTTTTAATGCCACGACCCCCCAACCGGTCGTAAGTCGAGGACTACTCAACCGGTCGTAAGTCGAGGACTACTCAACTGGTGCAGCACCGTTTGCAGAAGAGGACTTTTGGCAGGCTCAGCAGGGCAGAGACAGCCTGGACAATTCCTATTGGCTTTTGAAAGCCAATAGAATAAAAGGGAGGAGCACAGCTAAGGAAAAGGGGGGAAAAAATGGCGGACTGCGTTGTTTGGCGACCCCCGTGAAATGGTCGTTCGACCCCAAATGGGGTCCCGACCCACAGGTTGAGAACCACTGACTTAGATCCTAGCATCCCTCTGTTGTGCCTGTGCCGACATTTTGTAACAATAAAAGACTTTTAGGAAAATCAATGCCTGGACGTTCTTTGGAATGTTTCATTAGCCGGAACCACAACATTAAAAGCACTTGGAAGGTTCTGGCTGAAATTTGAGACGCCCCAAAGCACCCCACATCAGCTTCCCCTATCTGCAAAGTCCTAATTGCCCCCCCCCCAAAAAAAATTCCTCACCTCGTTTGCTCTGTGGGGACCTCTGGACGCCGTGGATCCAGCAAAGCCTTGGGGAGAGACAAAATGGCCCCCGAGGGAAGACCGACTGTGCCCAAGAGAAAAATGGAGATGCTTTGAAAGAGGGAGGGGGAAGCTCTTATCGTTACAATAGATTCATCAGTGCTCAATTAGGGGGGACAATTCCTTCTTTTTTTTTCTTCTTTTTTTTAATTCACGTTTTTTAAAATGTTCTTTCTAGTTTAGGTTTGCCTCTCTTTTTTTTCTTTTAGACTTTGTATTTTAATCTTCTGCATGAAATTAAAAAAAATTGAGGAACGTAACAGAGTGGGAAGGGAGCTCGGAGGTCTTCTAGTCCAACCCCCTGCTCAAGCAGGAGACCCTTGTGCGACTTCAGACAAAGGGTTCCCCAATCAGGAGAAAGCCCCGTGCTCCTTTCCCTGGAGGAGAGAAGGCGGAGGCGTGCATTCGCCCAGGGACCGCGAGTGGCTGTTCAGAAAAGGTGGCCAGCCTCGCACACGGCACCCGAGTCCCAATCTGGCATCCCAAGAGACCGCACGCCTGCCTCATCTGATCTTCCCACGTCAAGCTCTAGAGCAGGGGTCCCCGACCTTTTCCGGATTGATGGCCAGGGGGGGGGGGGGAGGAAGGGAGAGTTTTGTGGGAGGGGCAGGCACACACGCACAAGTACCCATTGCTTGCGTGAGTGGGGCCGAGAGCACCTGTGATGCTCACAATGAGTGCAGCAACAAGTGCCTGTGACGCTTGGGGGAGTGGGCCAGCAAGCGCCCACAATACTCTCACGAGTGGGGCCCCAAGCAGCTGCAAACGCCTGTGACCCTCACAAGTAGGGCCTGGAGCAGCTGCAAGCACCTGTGACCCTCACATCAGTGGGGCCCCGAGCAGCTACAAGCACCTGTGACCTACACCAGAGTGGGTCTCCACGCGTGCATGCGTCCACACCAGCCAGCCATTCACGCGGCCCGGTTGTGAATAGGCCCTGGACTGATAGTGGGTCGCGGCCCCCCAACTGAGGACCCCTGCTCTAGAGGTCTTGATCTGCTCTACAGTGGACGCCCCCCCTGCTCCCCCCCTTGAAACCAGGCGCACTCCTTGGCCAGACTGCCTGGGCAGGGGGAGGTGGGGGTGGAAAGCAGACCGCCCGGCCTCCCTCCCTCGGCCCCCTTCCTTAACTCAGCAGATGGCGACTGGTGACGCCCCGTTCGGTGAGGGTGGCTTCCATGGCGCTGATGGCGGAGGGGAAGATGTAGGACTGCTGCAGCACCTGGGGGGAGTGGGGCCGGTCCAGCGAGCTGAAGGCCGTGGCGTTGTACTGCGTGGTGCCCTCGTACAGCTCCAGCACCGTGAACTCGTTCCGGCGGGCCTTGGCGTTCCAGTACAGGTACTGTGGAGAGGAGGAGGGTTAGGGTCTTTGGTTGGATCCTCTTAACCACAAAGCCACGTTCCTCAGGTCCGTGGGGGGGGGTGTGTGTCTCTTTCCTGCTGCTCTGGGAGGGGCAAAGTCTTACCACCACCCAGTTCTCCGAATGGACAATGTGCACCGGCCCCTCGGCCTTCTTCTGCACTGAGGAGTGGATGATCCGGCCGGTGACGCCGTCAATCAGGTAGATTCCGATGAAGGAGCGCTCCGGGTGGGTGTCCGTGCTCTCGGTCACGACGGCCAGCAGATTGGGGTTCAGTGACTGCGAGGGGGGAATACAAGACCCCCAGGCTTCCTTATGCAAAAGGCTCAGGGGCCCTGCACAGAGTGGGGGAGGGAAGGAGGAGAAGGAGAGGAGGAGAGGAAGAAGTGGAGAGAGGTGGAGGAGAGGAGAAGAGGAGAGAGGAAAGGAGAAGGAGAGGGGGGAAAAGGAAAGGAGGAAGAGAGGAGGAGGGGAGAAGGAGGAAAAGGAGGAGGAGAGGAGAGGGGAGAAGGAGATAGGAAAGGAGAAGGAGGAGAGAAGGAGATAGCAAAGGAGAAGGAGGAAAAGGAGGGGAAGAGGAGGAGAGGAGAGAAGGAGAAGGGGAAAGAGGAAAGGAACAGGAGATGAGAGGAGAAAAAGGAGGAGGAGAGGAGAGAAGGAGAGGAGAGGAGAGAAGAGAGAAGGAGAAGGAGGAAAGGAGGAGAGGAGAAGGAGGAGAAGGGAGCTGGCTTTCTCCCCCTCACCTTGTACAGGACACTGCGGTCGCCCATCACCCGGCCTTGAGAGTGGACGTGTTCGTTGGCCCGCTTCCCTTTCACCGTCACGATGCGCTGCAGCTCAGGAGGGATGGTGACGTCCCAGGTCTCTTCCGTGGTCAGATCCTGGAGGGTGGGGGAAGGTGGGGGGGAAGAACCAGCGTGGTCAAAGGCTGGTCCAGAACTGGCCACTCTCCCCCCCCAATTCTCCCAGAGGCTCAGGCTGAAAGGAGACGGACCCAGAAAGGCCGGCAGTGACCTCCGCCGACTTAGGGGAAGCGATTAAATGGCCTAAAGATATTGATATATTAAACCAGGGGTAGGCAACCTTGGCTCTTTTATGACTCATGGACTTCGACTCCCAGAATTCCCGAGCTAGCCATGTTGGCTCAGGAATTCTGGGAGTTGAAGTCCACGAGTCATAAAAGAGCCAAGGTTGCCTACCCCTGTATTAAACGCTTGTTCCTCTCTCACGAACCGAGGTGTTTCAAAATGGAACCTGCAACCTAACGCCTTGAATTCCTCCTACCTTGCAGTATCGACTACGTATTTCCATTATACAACAGTATTAAGTGCTCCATCTTTACTACTTTATCTGCGTATTCTACCCCACATGCCAGCTAACTAGCTAAAATAAATAAATAAACAAATGTATTCTATGCCACACACTAGCTGACTAGCATGCACGCATGTATAAATGGACGGACGGAGGGACAGATGGACGCTTGAAAGTCCAGTCAGAACAAAGGAGCAGGTCATCCAGGAAAATTTCCCTTCATTTGAAAAATAAAAAAAACTTACTGGCACAGAAGACATTTATAAGCGAAGGGGAACAGGACAAGAACATCCTGCTGATAACGTTACCTAGTCTGGTAATGAAACGTTCAGGAATTCTATGGAAACAAGCTTGGAGAACAAACCACAGCCAAAGTCTAACACTGGAGTTACAAGTGTTTTCCATTATTTCAAAAAACTTACTGCCCCCCTCCCCTTTCCAATTCACTGATTTCTCTCCCTCTCCCTCTCTCTCTCTCTCCCCTCTTTCTCTCTTCTCTCTCTCTCTCAGTCTTTCTCTTCTCTCTCTCTCCTCTCTCTTCTCTCTCTCCTCTCTCTCTCTCTTCTCTCTCTCTCCTCTTTCTCTCTCTCTCCTCTTTCTCTCTCTCTTCTCTCTCTCCCCTCTCTTCTCTCTCTCCTCTCTCTCTTCTCTCTCTCCTCTCTGTCTGTCTCTCTTCTCTCTCTCCCCTCTCTCAGTCTGTCTGTCTTCTCTCTTTCTCTCCCCTCTCTTCTCTCTCTCCTCTCTCTCTCCCCTCTGTCTCTCTTCTCTCTCCCCTCTCTCTTCTCTCCCCTTTCTCTCTTCTCTCCCTCCCCTCTGTATGTCTCTCTTCTCTCTCTCTCCCCTCTCTTCTCTCTCTCTCCCCTCTTTCTCTCCTCTCTCTTCTCTCTCTCCCGTCTATCTCTCTTCTCTCTCTCCCCTCTGTCTCTCTCTTCTCTCTCTCCCCTCTCCCCTTTCTCTCTCTTCTCTCTCTCCCCTCTCTGTCTGTCTCTCTTCTCTCTCTCTCCCCTCTCCTCTCTCTTTCTCTCCCCTCTCTTCTCTCTCCTCTCTCTCTCCCGTCTCTCTTCTCTCTCTCCCCTTTCTCTCTTCTCTCTTCCCTGTTTGTCTCTCTTCTCTCTCCTCTTTCCCCTTTCTCTCTTCTCTCTCTCCCCTCTCAGTCTGTCTCTCTTCTCTCTCTCCCCCTCTTCTCTCTCTTTCTCTCCACTCTCTTCTCTCTCTCCTCTCTTCTCTCTCTCCCCTCTTTCTCTCTCTTCTCTCTCTCCCCTCTTTCTCTCCCCTCTCTGTCTGTCTCTCTTTTCTCTCTCTCTCCCCTCTCTTCTCTCTCTTTCTCTCCCCTCTCTTCTCTCTCTCCTCTCTCTCCCCTGTCTGTCTCTCTTTCTCCCTCTCTCCCCTCTCTCCCCTCTCTTCTCTCTCTCTCTCCCCCCCCCTCTCTCTCTCTCTCTCTCACACACACACAGACACACACACCGCGCTTAGGAATCCAGGAGCCGTACCCTTCGCAGCCTCCGTCCCATCAGCTTCCCCCGCTGGGCATCTGCCAGGTAGAAGGTGACGGACGGGGCCGTGTCTTCCAGCTGCCGCAGGACGTTCTTGCTTGCTGGGAAGATGGTCACCTGCCGGAGGGAGGGAAGGGGAAGCGAACAGGCAAGGCCTTTCCAGCGCATTCCGGCAGGCAGGACGCCCGCCCACCCACCCACCCCACCCGCTCATCTCCTCCCTCGGCACCTTGTACTCGTCGTCAATCAGAAGCAGCACTTTGGCATAATCCTGATCCATGATGGGAAGCAGGACAGACTGGAGGATGGGGCGGCTCAGCGCCGGGGGGGCCACCTGGCTCCACTTGCCGAAGATGGGGTTGAAAACATAGAGCTTGCTGAGGCCCGAGTCCTGAGAGGCAGCAGGCAGGGGGGGGGTTGAGTGGGGGGGGCTGCACCCCTCTCTCAACTTACAGCCAGTGCTTTACAGTCCCACCTAAGGAGTTTACAGGGTCCCCCAACAACCTGGGTCCCCATTTTGCCGACTTCGGAAGGATGGAAGGCTGCGTCAACCTCAAGCTGGTCGGGATCGAACTGCCGAACTACTGGCAGCCGGCAGTCAGGAGAATCAGCCTGCAGTACTGCCTTCTAACTACTGCGCCAGCCTTCCTTCCCTTCCCTTCCCTTTCCTTTCTTCCTTTCCTTTCCTCTCCTTTCCTTTCCTTTCCTTTCCTTCCCAATAGCACTTAGACTTATATACCACTTCACAGTGCTTTACAGCCCTCTCTTGAGTGGTTTACAGGGTCAGCCTCTTCCCCCCCCCAACAACCTACATCATTTCGCTGACCTCAGAAGGACAGAAGGCTGAGTCAACCTTGAGCCGGTCAGGATCGAACTGCAGGCAGAATTAGCCTGCAGTACTGCCTTCTAACCACTGGGCCACCACAGCTCTTCCCAATATCTTTTGTGGCCACAGGCCCCCAAGACTTCAAATTTAAATCACATTTTTTTCAAGCTTTTGCGGACCCCTTGTGGCAACATCATGCCCCCCCCCCCCGGGGTCTCTGGACCTGAGGTGGATGAAAGAAGGCTGCTTCCCCTTCATTCCTCCCCAAGGACCGGCGGCTTTCTCTCTCTCTCCCCCCCCCCACTGGTCCCTTTCCTCTTCTCCTCTGGAGAGAAGACGGGAGGGTCTCACGAGGGGCGGCACCCACCTTGTCCTTGACCAACAGGGTGCATTGTGGAGGATGGGGAAAATGCGCCGTCGTCCTTTGGACCATCAGCTTGAACGAAGAGCCGGGACGCACGTCCTGGAGGAACTGCTTCCATAGGATCGTCCCCGAGCTGCTCTCTATTCCAAAGAGCTGGAAAAGGAAAAAAATCTTCAAATGTAGCTGCCCTTGGGAGGCACTCTGGGTATTGAAAAGCTTCAGGAGGAAAGAGGAGGAGGAGGAGGAAAGAGGAGGAGGAGGAGGAGGAAAGAGGAAGAGGAAAGAGGAGGAGGAGGAGGAAAGAGGAAGAGGAGGGAAGAGGAGGAAGAGGAGAAGGAGGAGGAGGAGGAAAGAGGAGGAGGAAAGAGAAGGGAAGAGGAGGAGGGAAGAGGAGGAGGAGAAGTAGGAGGAGGAAGAGGAGGAGGGAAGAGGAGGAGAAGGAAAGAGGAGGAAGAGGAGAAGGAGGAGGAGGAAAGAGGAGGAGGAAAGGAGAAGGGAAGAGGAGGAGGGAAGAGGAGGAAAGAGGAAGAGGAGGAGGGAAGAGGGAAGAGGAGGAGAAGGAAAGAGGAGGAAGAGGAGGAGGAGGAGGAAAGAGGAGGAGGAAAGAGAAGGGAAGAGGAAGAGGGAAGAGGAGGAGAAGTAGGAGGAGGAAAGAGGAAGAGGAGGAGGGAAGAGGAGGAGAAGGAAAGAGGAGGAAGAGGAGAAGGAGGAGGAGGGAAGAGGAGGAGAAGGAAAGAGGAGGAAGAGGAGAAGGAGGAGGAGGAAAGAGGAAGAGGAGGAGGGAAGAGGAGGAGGAGAAGGAAAGAGGAGGAAGAGAAGGAGGAGGAGAAGGAGGAGGAAAGAGGAAGAGGAGGAGGAGAAGGAGAAGGAAAGAGGAGGAAGAGGAGGAGGAGGAGGAGGAGGAAAGAGGAGGGAAGAGGAGGAGGAGGAGAAGGAGGAGGAAAGAGGAGGAGCGAAGAGGAAGAGGAGAAAAGAGGAGGAAAGAGGAAGAGGAGGAGGAGAGCTGCGTGGGAACCACGAAGCCCCCCTGACGCTGAACCAGCCCATCCTGTCTGATGGGTTGAAGCTTTCCTCTCCTGGCAACGGGACGTGTGAGGCCGTTTCGCCACAAAGCGAAGACTTTGCAAATCCGTCGATTTCCGTTCTCTCTCACCATCTGCCTGTGGAATGGCACCTCCACTCGCAGGAGCACTCTACCAGGTTCTGAAGACAAGTGGAAGGGGGCCGCCCTGCTGCTGGGGCCCTTCCACGACCCCATCAAGCCGAGAGGCCTCCTGTCTTTAGGACGGCTGCCTGCTTCTAACTTGCCAAGAGTGCGGGAGGGGGAGAGGGGAACCCGTTCGAATCCACAGGGGCTCCTTATCACTGTGAGAGCCGAAGTGTTGTCTTGGCCAGTTAAAGCAGGGGTCTTCAAACTTGGCCACTTTAAGACGGGTGGACTTCAACTCCCAGAATTCCTCAGCTAGCAATGCTGGCTGAGGAATTCTGGGAGTTGAAGTCCACCCGTCTTAAAGTGGCCAGGTTTGAAGACCCCTGAGCTAAGGTTTCTCCCCATAACAATTACTAGAAGATGTATTGGGCCACGTGAGAGTTTGACTCTTTTAATGATCTGCTCCCCACCATTGCTTCGGAGCCAGCTTTCCTTCAAACCTACCGGATTGTTTATTGCCTAAGTAAAGTTAACACTGGAGTTCGTGTCTCCAGGAGTCCCTTGGCCCAGACAGCCCTCCTGTCAACGCTGCAAATATTGTATATTCTTGCTTTGACAATATGCAGAACTGTCTGGTATTTTTGGGGTTAATACAGAGCAGAAGGGGGGTGGGGGTAAAGCCCGGGAAAGAACGAGGAAGGAAACCTTTGACCTTCACACTAACTGGATAATGTGATATATGACGGCTAATTTAGGGACGGAACATGCTGATAATTTAACTGCTCAGAGGAAGAGAACTTAGATCTTAGCATCCTCCGTTATGCCTGTGCCCACATTTTGTAACAATAAAAGACTTCTAGGAAAATCAATGCCTGGAAGTTCTTTGAAGTGTTTCATTAGCCGGAACCATCACACCTCCTTTCCTCACCTTTCCCGAGGCCGTGACAACCACGATCATCTTCTGAAGGTTGAATTCGTCCCGGGCTAAATTGTCAATGTTGATCTCATTCTTCGTCTGGCTCCGGGGCTTTCGGGCATCGTAGAACATCTTCCAGAGATGAGCGGTCCAGGCGTGGAGCAGGATAAGCTGAGAGGACAGGCGCTTGAAGAACATGCCCAGGAGGCCATCTGGGGGGGAGGGGGGGGAAGCAGGCACAGAGAACCACGATTAAGGAAAGGGCTCCGAGCAAAATACACCCTCCCTGCAGGTCCCCAGGGGGGAAAAAAGCTTTCTGGCAAAATTTAAGCTCAGCCCTGAAATGTGTTTTGCGGGAAGGCCTGGAAAGAAAGAAAGAAAGAAAGAAAGAAAGAAAGAAAGAAAGAAAGAAAGAAAGAAAGAAAGAAAGAAAGAAAGAAAGAAAGAAAGAAAGAAAGAAGGTGGGAAGGAAGGAAGGAAGGAAAGAAAAAGAAAGAAAGAAAGAAAGAAAGAAAGAAAGAAAGAAAGAAAGAAAGAAAGAAAGAAAGAAAGAAAGAAAGAAAGAAAGGGAAGTGGGAAGGAAAGGAAGGAAAGAAGGAAAAAAAGGGAAGTGGGAAGGGAGGAAGGAAGGAAGGAAGGAAGGAAAGAAATACAGGCCACAAGGCAGGCATAAAAAAAAGAGAGAGAGAGAGACTTCAGTATGAGAAGAAAGAAAGAAAGAAAGAAAGAAAGAAAGAAAGAAAGAAAGAAAGAAAGAAAGAAAGAAAGAAAGAGAGGGGAAGGGAAGTGGGAAGGAAAGGAAGGAAGGAAAGAAAGAAAAAAGAAAGAAAGAAAGAAAGAAAGAAAGAAAGAAAGAAAGAAAGAAAGAAAGGGAAGTGGGAAGGAAGGAAAGCAGTGCAGGCCACAAGGCAGCATAAAAAAAGAGAGAGAATTCAGTATGAAAAGAAAGAAAGAAAGAAAGAAAGAAAGAAAGAAAGAAAGAAAGAAAGAAAGAAAGAAAGGGGAAGGGAAGTGGGAAGGAAAGGAAGGAAGGAAGGAAGGAAGGAAGGAAGGAAGGAAGGAAGGAAGGAAGGAAGGAAGGAAGGAAGGAAGGAAAGAAAGAATCTCGCTGTCAATGCTGCAAATACTGTATATTCTTGCTTTGACAATATGCAAAACTGTCTGGTATTTATTGGGTTAATACTTGCTTAGAGTGGGGGGGGGGGAAAAAGCCCAGGAAAGAAAGAGGAAGTAAACTTTTGACCTTCACACTAATTGGATAATGTGACCTGTGACTGCATGAGAAGGGAGGGGTTTAGCAAGAAAAGCTTGATGCCAGCGAAAGGAAGTCAGATTCTGGCATCAACCCGTCCATCATGGTGACCGGCAAAATTGTAGCTCTAATAAAGACTTTAGGAAACATGCCTGAAAGTTCTTTGAAGTGCTTCATTAGTCGGAACCTGTGACACTCGCCACAGGTGAGCCGGAAGATGTATTGCCAGGCTTCTGGGCACAGGTATCCACACCCCCCGTGAGACCCCGTTCCAAAATCAGAAGCAGCCCCCAGAGAGCAGGCTGCCTCCCCCTCCCTCGCACACAACTTGAGCAAAATGGGACGTTGAACATTCAGGGTTACCTTGAATGGCTGATATCCAAGGCAGCAAGAAAAGGAAACACAAACCAGGGAACAATTCAACGTTTAGTCTTTGGAGGGGTGGAAAAACAAACAAACAAATCTGAACATAGCAGCACCCATCACACACACGGCCAAAACCAGATCTGGGGATTCTTGTCTCCCAGGATGTCCTCGTATCTCCTGAACAAACGGGGGCACAACCCAGGTCCAATTTCAATCGGCAGAACAGACCTTGGAGCTTCTTTAGGAAAATATGAATACTAGGCTTCTTTTGCAAGTTGAGTACTGGGCAAAATAATTCCCTCTCCCCCCCCCCCACGGCATCACTCCTTACCGGCTTTCTTCCCGAATTCGCCTTCCAGCTCTGCCTGGGCCCCCGTCAAGGGCAGATCGACCATCTCCAGGCTAACCACCTCGGCCAGAGATTCTTCCCGGCTCCACCAAATTTTTCCTGCCCAGAGTGAGATCAGGTGAGAGAGAAAAAAAAGCTCTTTTCTTCCGGCCATTGACGGACTCTCCCTGTGCCCAGCAAGCGAGGAGGAGGAATGGCTGCGAAGCTTCTGGTCCAGCTTCGGCCCCAGGAAGAGGAGCCAGGAAGGGAGGCGCACAACTCTGCCCTTGGAGGGGTACCTGGCAGTTGCAGGAAGAGGAGGAGGTGGTCCCCTGTTTGCACCAAGGCACGGTAGCCCACCGAGTCGTCCTTCTTCAAGAAGACCTGAATGAAGAGCTGCAGAGGGAACATGTGGATGAGCGATAGAAAAGGGCGCTCTCAAAGCAGAATCCTTGGCAAGGGATGCTATGGAGATTCTCCATCTCCCAGGTCAGGGTTGTCCCAAAGATGCTTTTTCAGAAGGCAGCTGGACTTTCCTGTTTTTCTTTGAAGACCTTTCCCTTCTCCTCTCAGAAGCATCTTTAGCTCTGATCGGACAGTGGGGAGTGGAAAGATTTATCCTCCTTGCAGACAGCTGGTCATTTGCATCCTTTTAGAGGGTCATTGAGGTCACCTGGAGGTTTGTCTGTGTCCTCAGAGTCACTTGACTGGTGCAAAAGGGTGTGGAGCCTTCTTCCTTTCAGCAGCTCACAGACCCATTTGCACTACTCAGGTGACCCTGAGGACACAGATAAACCTACAAGTGGCCTCAACGGCCCTCTAAAAGAAGGCAAGTGACCAGCTGTCTGCAAGGAGTATAAATCCTCCCGTTCCCCACCATCCGGTCAGAGCTGAAGAAGCTTCTTGGATGAGAAGCGAAACATCTTCAAAGGGAAAACAAGAAAGTCCGGTGGCCTCCTGCAAAAAGCCCCTTTGGGACTTGGCAAGGGATGTGTCAAGGTTCCAACTAATGAAACACTTCAAAGAACTTCCAGGCATTGTTTATCCTAAAAAGTCTTTATTCATGTAACAGAATGTCGGCACGCCATGAATGGGATGCCAAGATCTGAAATCTCCTCCTCTGAGCAGTTATTTTGCTAGCATTTTCCCTCCCTTATTTTGCTGCCATAAATCACATTCTCCAATCAGCCCGATTGTTCTGCCCTATTCCTTATCTTAATTACTCCCTACACACATTCTTTCTCCTCCCCTCCCAGCATCATCTAAGACAGTGGTGGCGAACCTATGTCATGGGTGCCAGAGGCGGCATGCAGAGCCCTCTCTGTGGGCACGCGCACCGTCGCCCCAACCTAGGCCTTCAGCTGGGTTTTATAAAACCTTTTTGCTTTAGGCCTCCGCCGCCGTGTACAAAAAAAAAAAGGTTCAATCAATCAGTCAATTTCAACTTCTCGTGGGAAAAAAAAAGATCTTGCAAAGTTGGAATTGATTGAACTTTTTAGTCCTACCCAGTCTGCTGTTACCACCGCAGCCACGCCCACCCAATGGGCCACGCCCACCCAATGGGCCACACCCACCTGGCACCCAACAATGCATAAGTGGGTTTTGGGTTGCAGTTTGGGCACTCGGTCTCTAAAAGGTTCGCCATCACTGATCTAAGATAACTCTAAAAATACCAGACAGTTCTGCATATTTTGTCAAAGCAAAAATATCCAATATTAGCATCTTTGACAGGATATGTGAGTCAAAAAACACAGCGGGGACGTTCGGATTCTAAAGCACGTGAGAAATGCCCTCGCCGAGGGACGGCTGTGGGCTGAAGTCCCCTGGGAACAAACCCGGCCAATCCAAAGGACCATTACCCGCTCAGGCCGGGTGCTGCTTTTCTCCAGAGTGAAGGTGATGAGGGTGTCCAGAAGCCTCTGTCCGGTTTCAGCCAGGTACAAGTTGATGGTGTAGGACTGGGCGGGGCAAGAGGGGCTTTCCTGCAGGGAGAGAATGAAGGCAGCAAAAGGGCCTTCAGCTTCTTACGAGGAACTGGCAAGGGAGCGAAATTTAACAGCACGCTTCGGATTCAAAGCAAGCACCCGTTTCAGGGAGCCTCAGACTTATCCAGGCAAAGCAGGATCTGGAAGTGTTTCAAAATCAGAGGGGGGAACAAGCCACCATTTAACCCCAGTTCTGTGAGTTCATTCCAAACTGTGGTTTGAGACCCTGTTTTGGTGGCCTCATACGTTCTATCTCAGGGGTCTTCAAACGTGGCCCTTTGACGACTTGTGGACTTCAACTCCCAGAATTCCTCAGCCAGCGTTGCACGCTGGCTGAGGAATTCTGGGAGTTGAAGTCCACAAGTCGTCAAAGGGCCACGCTTGAAGACCCCTGTTCTATCTCCTGCCCTTTTAACATAGAATCTTCTAGCACAGCCGAGAACTGTGGAGAGACAGGAAATGTTTATCTACGTAGGGGCTTCATTTAAAAAAAAAAGTTGGGGGCTGGAGATTATTCGGGAGTTTTGTCCCTGGAGATGCTCAGTCATCCAGGTCACCGTTATCCCAAAGGTGCTTTTTCAAGAGGCCACTGGACGTTCTTGTTTTTCTCTGAAGATGTTTCCCTTCTCCACCAAGAAGCTTCTTCAGCTCTGACTGGATGGTGGGGAAGGGAAGGACTGATATGGCTTTGTCTTTTAAACACAACATAGGAGAACAAACCCACCAGGACGAGAGTCAGCAGTCCATCTGCATTTAAGGGACCAAGGCCACTCTCTTGAAGACAGCAAAGTCCACATTTTGGACAGAGCGGATGTCTGGTTTGAAAGAGGGGTCAAAGAGGCCATCTGGGTCAAAACTGAACAGCCCTCTCTCAACAGAGGGGGAGGGACACAACATCATCTATCTCCAGTCTACCACACAGTCCTTTCAGCAGCTCTATTTGCACTACTCAGCTGACCCTGAGGACACAGATAAACCTCCAAGTGGCCTCAATGACCCTCAAGAGCAGTGGTTCTCAACCTGTGGGTCGGGACCCCATTTGGGGTCGAACGACCATTTCACGGGGGTCGCCAAACAACACAGTCCGCCATTTTTTCCCCCTTTTTCCTTAGCTGTGCTCCTCCCTTTTATTCTATTGGCTTTTGAAAGCCAATACAATCGACTCTCTTGAATAGAGTCTAATCCTATTGGCTTTCAAAAGCCAATAGGAATTGTCTAGGCTGTCTCTGCCCTGCTGAGCCCGCCATTCTGCAAACGGTGCTGCACCAGTTGAGTAGTCCTCGACTTACGACCGGTTGGGGGTCGCCGCATTAAAAAGGCTGAGAACCACTGCTCTAAAAGAAGGCAAAGGACCAGCTGTCTGCAAGGAGTATAAATCCTTCCTTTCCCCATCATCCAGTCAGAGCTGAGGAAGCTTCCTGGGTGAGAAGCGAAACGTCTTCAAAGAAACACAAGAAAGTCCAGTTGCCTCTTGAAAAAAGCACCTTTGAGGACCTTAGGGAGATTTGCACCCCAAATTCACCAAGGGCCTCGATTCGTAGCCTTCCTGCCGCAACATAGAGATGACAGAGGCCTCCCTTACAGAGCTGTTGTAAAAAAAAAAAAAGCCACCCATTTCAAGCAATGATGTATATTTACCCCTTCACCCTTGCAGGCGAGGACGGCCACCACAGTCTTCTCACCGGTAGTCGCAAAAGTCGCAAGGCTGGCCTGGACACAAGGGGGAGAGAGACGGCGAGAGATCCAATAGGGCATCACGGGTCACTTCCCACAACCCTCACCGTTCTCAGGAATTCTGGGAGTCGAAGTCCACGTGTTTTAAAGTGATCGGGGTTGAGAAACGCTGCTGTTAAGAGCCCGGAGGCCGCCGGAGTCTCACTCCCCGCCAAGGGTTCCTCGACGGGGGACGGAGGGTGGAGGGAGGCCAACCTCAGGAGATCAAGAGCCCCCCCCTTTCCTCACCTGTGGGAAATTCCGAAGGAGGCTCAAGACGCCATGCCGATATTGCAAGAGAGCAAAGTGGGTGGGCGACAAACGCAGGAAGAACTGAGGCCGGGGAGCTCTGGCTGGGTTTGGCTGGGAGGACAGGATGCGGGCCTCGGAAAGGTCCGCAAATTCCAGGCCGAGAGACTGCAGAAAGGGGGAAAAAAAAGAGAGCAGGTGTCAGAATCCAATTATATTTCATCTCTAGTTATCAACTATAGAAAACCCCATTTCTGCCTTCTCTGGATTCTGTCATCCGATGAAGGGAAGGGGGTGAACAAAGGGGCTTTCTGGCCCTCACTTCCTTCCGTACACTTCAAAGGAACTGATTGTGTGTATTGCTAAAAGAGCTAACCATAAGAATGGGGCTATTACCTTTCATATACTCCTCTCTGAAGTCTCCATCCAGCCGGCAGTAAGGAAAAGGGGGTGGGAGTGTAATGTCTGAGACTGTCGCTGGAAGAAGAGGGTGATGGGGTGGGACTGCTGGGGAACCCCTTAAAACCTCGAATGGGAGAGCTTGGACCCCAAGTCCTGTCTAGAACGCCTGCGACCATTTTCTCTTAATAAAGGATGCCTGTTGGAAGAACTATTCCAAGAGTTCGGTCTTCTTAAGATGCAAAGTGGGGCGGGTCCTTACAGCAGGCCTATCAGCCAAGTGAGCTACATAGGAAGTGAATACCTGGACACTTTACAACTGGGCTGGCCACATTTGACAGGAACAGCCTCCCTAGACCCCCAAATGGATTGCTCCGTCCCAGAATCCAGGTCCAGCTCCTTGCTCCACCCCAGAGATTACACAAGACCTGTGCAAAGGGACTCAGAAGAACTGCCAACCTGTTTCTGGACCCCTCACCTGCAGTGGAACCTCCTTCATCTCCTCCTCTGCCTCCAGAGACAACGTGTAAAGGGACTGGGTGGCTGGGTTCACACACACGAGCGTAGCTTTTTCCACGACATTGCAAGTCCCAACCAGATTCCTCAGCCAGGGAGCTGCCACCCTGATCTACAGGAAGCAAAGAGACGCACTCATTCCTTATCCCAGCCACCCAGTCCAGCTGGAATGAATCTTGGGCCAGCAACGCCAAATCCACATGGGAGAAAATTAACTGCTCGCTCAAAAGGCGCACAGGCGCACTCAAAATATTGACGTTGTGGTAGTTTTACCCTAAGAGAAAACGTTTTTGTGAGATTTACCGCCTCCCCTTCTCTCTCTTTCCCCCAGCCAGCCTCGGAAAGGAAATGTCATCAGAAGTCAAATTCCGGCTTCACCTGTCTCGTCATTTCACCATCCTCAATGCTGAAAGTCAGGACGCTGAGGTGGCTTTGCGGAGATATCCCGACAACGTGCACCATGCCTGTTCCGTGGGAATATACCAACTGATACTGGACAGTCTCGCTGATAAGGAAAAGCAGAGGTGAATTAGCCTAGCCAGGATTGTCAGTTTTAAGCCATGTTTCTCAGAGGTGCTGAACTCCTGAAATTTCTGGGTCAAAACGAAATCATTCTTAAGGACTGAAATAAAATACAGAGAATCAGAGACGACACTTAAGGTGGCTTCTTTTCAATCAGTATTTCAGGCAGTCCTTGTTTAGGGACTGCAATTGGGACTAGTCATTCGGTTGTCACTAACTGAAATGGTAACTGTCTTAAGTCAGCTTTCCTTTGCCTTAACACAGGGCTCCCCAACCTTGACCACTTTATGACTTATGAACTTCAACTCCCAGAATTCCTCAGCCAGCATTGCTAGCTGAGGAATTCTGGGAATTGAAGTCCACATGTCATAAAGTGGCGAAGGTTGGGGGACCCCTGCCTTAACAGACCCGCAAAGGTTATAAATGTTTGTAAAGTTTTTTTCTCCATCGCTGTTGTAAACTGTAAACAGTTGCTCCATGAGGCAGTTGCTAAACAAGGACAATCTATTGCCTGTTGCTAAGAAAAACTAAGCCGAAGAATATATTTAGACTAGAATATATATTTATATCTATATATTTAAATAAATATCTATATAGTTAGAATAGAATAGAATAGAATAGAAATATAGAATAGAACAGAATATAGAATAGAATATAGAATAGAATAGAACAGAATATAGAGTAGAATAGAATAGAGAATAGAGAATAGAATAGAGAATAGAAAAGAATATAGAATAGAATATAGAATAGAATAGAATATAGAACAGAATATAGAATAGAATATAGAATAGAATAGACTATAGAATAGAATATAGAATAGAATATAGAATAGAATAGAATAGGAATATAGAACAGAATAGAATAGAATACAGAATAGAATATAGAATAGAATAGAATAGAATAGAACATAGAATAGAATGTAAAATAGAATAGAATAGTAGAATAGAATAGAATATAGAATAGAATATAGAATAGAATATAGAATAGACTATAGAGTAGAATAGAATAGAATAGAATATAGAATAGAATATTGAATAGAATATAGAATAGAATGTAGAATAGAATAGAATTTAGAATAGAATAGAATATAGAATAGAATAGAATAGAATATAGAATAAAATAGAATAGAATATAGAATAGAATAGAATAGAATATAGAACAGAATAGAATAGAATATAGAATAGAATAGAATATAGAATAGAATGTAGAATAGAATGTAGAATAGAATAGAATAGAATTGAATTTAGAATAGAATAGAATCGAATATAGAATAAAATAGAATAGAATATAGAATAGAATATAGAATAGAATAGAATATAGAATAGAATATAGAATAGAATAGAATATAGAATATAGAATAGAATATAGAATAGAATAGAATATAGAATAGAATAGAATAGAATAGAATAGAATAGAATAGAATAGAATAGAATAGAATAGAATAGAATAGAATAGAATAGAGCTGGGTTTTTTTTTTCTGGCTTACAAAAATGAGTAGGGTTAGAGTTAGGGGGATTAAGAGGCTGTTTCTTAAGAGTCACCAAATCGACCCACCTTTCCGGCAAATGTTCCAGCCATTTTTGGTAACCGTTGGAGAGATAATGCAGGAGGATGGAACTTTTCTTCAAAATGGCCACATACTTCACAGCGTCTTGGAGTCCCACCAAACTAGCCATCTGAAAGCTGAGTTTAGTTGAAAGAATTTAATTTTAAAAGACGGGTTTCTTTACTCATTATTTAAATTACTCTTTCTAAAAAGACTCACCTGCCAGCATCCATCAAAACCTCCCAATTCAGGCCACCAATATTTGTCTCCCAAGAGCGCAGGATGCGACCCCCATTGGAAACCGTGATGGCATCTGGAATAGAAATTAATAGGAATAGAATAGAATAGAATAGAATAGAATAGAATAGAATAGAATAGAATAGAATAGAATAGGAAATAGAATAGAACAGAATAGAAGATGGAATGGAATGGAATAGAAAGGAAATAGAATAGAGTAGAAGATGGAATGGAGTAGAGTGGAGTGGAATTGAATAGAATAGAATGAAGAGAGATTGGAATGAAATTGAAAATAGAATAGAATAGAATAGAAATAGAAGAGAATATGGAAAGAATAGACAGATTATAGAATAGAATAGAGCAGAGCAGAACAGAATAATAACTTTCTCACTTTGAATGTACACTAATCGGTATACATTAAAATGAAATTTTGTTGCACACAGCTCTCAAAAGGGCACCACCTCCAATATGACAAAAATATAGAATTATGCATATACCTACAGACCCAGAGAAACAACACAGCCTAGTTCAGATGTATACATGTACATGGCAACAAAAACGCAACTTGTGAGTTTACCAAACGGACGGCATACTAGGGAGCAAAGCTGTGACAGAATCGTGTAGTCCTGCTGGAAATACTCGGAAACCTCCTCCCGGAGGGGAGCGACAGGAACAGGCCGTGAAGTGGGGGTGGGGGGTCTCTAACTATGCTCGGAGCTCTAAGCACCCAGGAGCGCTTGTAAGCAGCGTCCTGAATAACGGAAGCGAGCTTCCTGCAATCTTCTCGGCTGTCCTCACCACTCTCTGTGTGGACCGTCTGTCTGAGGCTCTGCTGCCACCGGGCCCAACAGTGATGCCGTTTGCTAAAACGCTCCCAATCCTGCCTGTGTAAAAAGTGGCCGGGACAGGAGGAGGAAGAGATACAGAAAACAGGCGCAGAAAATTCAACTCTGCGACAGGCCATGTCAAACCTTCTCCCACCGGATTTTCCAAATGCTACATTGGTCTTTCAGAGATATTTTTCAACTTGTAGGCTAAACCCCCAAACATCGAGAAACAACACTACAACCATTCATTTAGTGATCTTTTCGAAGTTACAACGGCACTGAAAAAAGGGACATGACAGTTTTTCACTTACGACCGTTGCAGCATCCCCCAATGGTCGCCTGATCAAAATTCAGACGTTTGGCAACTGGCTTGTACTTATGATGGTTGCAGTGTCCCAGGTGTGTGTGTGTGTGTGTGTCTGTGTGTCACGTGATCCGCTTTTACGACCTTCTGACAAACAAAATCAACCTGGGAATCCAGATTTGCTTAACAGCTGTCTCGCTTAGCCACAGAAAATTCTGGCTCAGTTATGGTGGACTCCTTGTGCTGCCCACCTGCAGAAAGAGCGCAAGCAAATGAGAAATGGCTACCAGGACGCCGTCCCCTTCCTCACCTTGGCCGTGGATCAGCATGGCATCCACTGCCCCTTCGGGAGTCCCTTTGTCCACATGTCGCCACACTGGGAGAAAAAAAAAAAAAAGAAATCAGACAAAGGCCCTGCCCCCACTCCCGAGGCAGAGGTCTTCCCATTTGGAGGAGGGCCTGATCCTCTGCAAGAGAAAGGAGGCCCTTTCGCTCCCCAGGATGCGCTCTAGGCAGGGACCCCCAAAAGACACGCACGGATTTCACCACTGCGGGAGTTCAGAGCAGCCACCACGTTCTCCTCAGTGGCCACAATCAGCTTCTTGGAGGCGGGGGAGGCTTCCAAAAAGGCGAATTTGAGCTTCCCCACGTACTGCTGCCTCCTGCAACAAAGGCAAAGAAAAACCACATTTTCACACGCTTCCCGCCGTCATAAACTGAAATAACTGGGTGAAACATTCTCTGCGCTGAAAAGAAAACATGGATCCCATGGGGCAAACTCTCGTCCCCAGTTCCCCCACTGGCCACAGTAGATAAGCCCAGCCACCCCCTCCTTCACCCTCTATTTATTGATTTGTAAAATGTATTGGCTGCTCTTCTTACCACAGAATAACTCCGAATGGCTTACACCTTAAAATCTTAAATATCTGTAAGGTTACACACCCACACCTGCAAGGCTCCCCAAGGCCCCGTGATTTGTTTAGTGCATGGCAAATAACCCTAGCACTGATGATGTTACGTAGTTCAGTCATGGAACGTCTGCAAGAAAACCACCAAACTCAGAGAGCACCAAGGACCCCACAATCCTTTTCTCCTCCTCTCTCCCTCCTCCACCCCCCATCTCCTCCTCTCTGCAAACCTTCCACTCCCTTCTAGCACTGATGATGTTCCCTAGTTGGGTAATGAAATGTCTGCAAGAAAACAAGCCAGCTCAGAGAGCACCAAGGACCCCACAATTTTCCTCCTCCTCCTCCTCCTCTCCCTTCGGGCACTGATGTTGTTCCCTAGTTGGGCAAGAAAACCCAGCTCAGAGACCACCTTCATCTCAACCCTGAGCTACAAATATTCTCCTTTATTAGTTACGGCCAATAACTCAGAGAAGCAGCTGCCTTCACCCCAGGAGCTAAATCAGGCCTGATTCGCCGCGTCTGGATGTTTCATCAACTCCACTAATCGCCTTCCTCTCGCCCCTCCCCCCCCCGCCAAAGCAAACAGCAGCGCTGGCATCCCTTATCTAGTGGCGGGGAGTTCCACAGGCCAACCCTGACGGGTCGAGAAGGCAGCCGGTCACCCACCAGTCGAACTTGCCCACTTGGTCCTCGTAGACGGCGCCCGCCGGCGGGAGAGGCCGGGAGAGGAGAAGGAGCGAGAAGATAAGCAGCGGCTGGCCGGGCGCCGCCATGACGACCCAGAGGGGACAGGAGCCGGAAGGGGAAGAAGCCTCCGCCGTCCCGTCAGGCCCTGCGCGACCATAGAGGTCAGGAGATAGAGTTCCAGCTTCGGCTTTCGGCCCATAGAGATACGAAAGCTGTAGAGTGACCTTGATAAAAAAAACAGGGCCACAGGGGAAATCTAGCTCTAGTCCAGTCCCTCAGCTGGCTTTCCGTGTCACATCTAAGGCGGGAATAATGTAAAAAAAACCGAAAGAACAAATGGAGAAAAAATGATCTATATATATAATTAAAGGAACACATAGATCTACAGTTGTCTTCCCATCAGGCACCGCGCGGAAGGCCCTCAACCGAGAAGTGAAGGGCCTCACCGGGGGGGGGAGGAGGAGTTGAGAGGCATCGGCGAATATGGCCTGATTGGGAAAAAATAAACAAAACGCAAAATAAATGAAATAAACACTCGAAATAAAATAAAACAGCGTTTGAGAAATCTTATAAAGAGGCTGGTAGGCAACCCTGTTTTCCCGTGAGGCTTTTTTTCCTCACCGTCAGAAAATCAGGCGCCGCCAGGGACAACCTCAGTCCTTCCGGTCGGCCCGCGAGGCTCCGCCCACCGCCGCCGCCGGAAGCTGCACGTGGGTGGCCGCGATGCCCAAGTCCAAGCGGGACAAGAGGGGTGAGTGGGGGGCGCGGTACCCCCGGCTTGGGTCTTTTTTTCTTTCCTCCCTCCCCCATAAAGACCCCTCCCCCCAAGGGGGAGCAGGGACCCTCTTTGCTTTCGCAGGACTTTCATCCCTATTTATTTGCACAACAACCCTGCCGGGTAGGCCAGGTTGCAAAACAACAAGAGAAGGACGATGGTGATAGCCTTTTTTTTTTTTAGCCTTTTCTCTCCTCTAAGGGTGGAGAAACCTTTGGCGCCCAGGTAGTGCCGAGTGATGGTTCCCGTTTGTTTCGTGGGCTGAGGATGATGGGAGATTGTAGTACTCCTCAGCATCAGCTGCTCGGCTCGCTTTTTCCTTGCTCAGTTTAAAAAAAGAAGGAAAAAAGGCGAAATTCCTCGCCACCAATTATTTACATGACTTTGAAAGTGGCCTGGATAAACTTGAATGAAGGTATTGATGAGTGGATTAATCCTCCTTAATTGCGGAGACTTCTCCTGGGTCGAGATGGGGGTTCCTCCAGTGGCCACTCTGGAGCTGATCCCGAATCTCCAAATCTTATATCGAAGCTTTCTAAGAGAGATTACTTTGGGGGCTGATAGGAGAAGTCACTAGTTCGCAACATGATGGAGAATGCAGATTATTTAAACTCAAGTAGCAAATTTGGAGGAGTTTGTATCCTAGTTTCTTACAGAGATTCCAGCTGCTTCTTTGAAAAATGTATTCAGTTTCTATAGCTTCCTTCCTTCCTGTCTCCTTCCTTCATCCCTTTGTTTCTTTCCTTCATCTGTCGCTTTCCTTTCTTCCCTCCTTCATGTCTCTCTCCTTCCTTCCTTCATGTCTCCTTCTCCATCTGTCTCCTTCTTTCTTCTCTCCTTCATCTGTCTTCCTTCCTCCCTTCCTTCCTTTCTTTTATATTCCCTGTGTGCTCTATTGTCCTTGCACTCCAGTATAATTTCCAAATTAAACCACAATCTCGTTTTCCAAAACATTCCCTATTGGATACTGAGCCCATGTCTTTCTTCCTTGCAGTCTCCTTAACAAAAACCACCAAGAAAGGTTTGGAAGTTAAGCAAAACCTGATAGAAGAGGTAAGCAAGACTGTAAGCCAGCTGTTGGGCTGTTATTTTTTTCTTCAAAAGTCTCATTAAAAGGGTCATTTTACAGGATTTGTTAATTTCACTATATATAAGAAAGGATTAAATTAAGGTCATTAGCTATAGCAGTGTCACCTAAGTGTTCTGTGGGAAAATCCTGAAGTTTTGTCCTGTGAAACCTCGTCAAGATAGAAAATTGGGGGCGCGAAAATCAAAAACGAAACCAACCGCCAAATCCTTTTTTGGTCTTTAGCTACGAAAATGTGTAGACACCTACAAGCGTCTTTTCATTTTCTCCATTGCCAACATGAGAAACAACAAACTGAAAGATATTCGCAGCGCTTGGAAACACAGCAGGTGAGTGTGTCCCTCACATAGCTTTGCCATTCCTGCTTCTAAAAATGAAGAAACCTCCAGGGTAACCATGTCACACACCCCTTCCTGTATTCTATTAAATTCTCTGAAACCTGTAAGAGTTCCTTATAGCCATTCAGATCTTTACACGCTGAGGAGAAACTGAAGCTAATGCTCCCTTGAAGGAATACCTGAGCTTTTGAAATTTCACTAGATTTTTTTTTTAATTCCAGGATATTTTTTGGGAAAAACAAAGTGATGATTGTCGCACTGGGCCACAGCCCTTCGGATGAATACAAAGATAACTTGCATGAGGTAAAGCACCACATATTAAAAACTCTCTCTTTTGCCTGTGGCTACTGTACTGTGTGTGTGTCAGGCAGACCCTTCAAGACCGGTGGTCCCAGAATCCTGAAGACCTGGGGAAAGTTACTTCTTCACCTAGTTTTTCGTTCTCCTTTAGGTCAGCAAGCATCTACGGGGAGAAGTCGGTCTCCTGTTCACAAATCGCACCAAGGATGAGGTTATAAAGTAAGTTTTTTCCAAAAAGAATGCCTGAGGATTTCAACTAGGAAAGAAAAAACTGAATTTTGGGGGGGATTTTGGAAGTTTTCAGTGGAAGCTTTTTGAGAAGGGCTTTGCCTGGCATCCTTGCCCTCCTAACCAGCCTGTGGGCTGCCCCATAACTTTTTTAGCCCCAAGACAAATAGGGGAAATTGCAAAATCTCATGTCTGAATTCTGTGCCTTTTCTGCTTTCGGAAGCAAAATAAATCTACAGCCTAGAAGAGAGATTATCACTTTGCAGTATTGCTGGTTAATTGTAGAATCAGTTGTCCTGTGTCCTGTTTTAGCCATCTGCACTCACCGTCCCTTTAGCTTTTCCTGGAAAAAAAATGGCCTTCACCTTTCTCTCCTCACCTATTGCTGTCCAGGTGACGCCAAACAAGGACGCAAGGACAGAGTTGCTAGTCCCCATGAATGTCAACTCCACAACTCTCTTTTCCTTTGCAGCTGGTTTTCCCAGTTCAGTGAGACCGACTTTGCCCGGGCTGGAAACAAGGCTACCTTCACGGTCAACCTGGATACGGGACCCCTGCATCAGTTTTCCCATTCCATGGAGCCTCAGCTAAGGCAGCTCGGATTGCCCACAGCCCTGAAGAAAGGTTGGGAACGTAATCTGAAGAAACATTGGCAAGATCCTTTCTCTGGCAACCTTCCTTCAGGGATTTTCCTGTTTTTTGTTTCTCCTTGTAGGTGTGGTGACGCTGATCTCCGATTACAAGGTTTGCAAAGAGGGGGATATCCTGACCCCAGAACAAGCTCGGATCTTGGTAAGTGACTGTCCTGCTTTTGTAGGTCCCAAAGGTGCTTTTTCCAAGAGGCAACTGGACTTTCCTGCTTTCCTTTGAAGATATTTCATTTCTCATCCAAGAAGCTTCTTCAGCTCTGACTGGACGGTGGGGACTGGAGGATTTATACTCCTTGCAGACAGCTGGTCATTTGCATCCTTTTGGGGAGTCGTTGAGGCCACTTTGAGGTTTACCTGTGTCCTCAGGGTCACCTGAGCGGTGCAAATGTGTAGGGAGCCTTCTTGGATGCAGGATGTTTTCTGCCCTGGGTCCGTTCACGGTTGAAGACAGGCTGTTGGGGATGAGTCTGTCGTCTGCATCTCAAACTGAAGCACAATATTGGAGTCTGCCATATTTTCTGGAAATCCGTCCATACTCTTCTCACCACTTGAAGGGCGTCCATCCCAAAGTACATGGCTCAATGTCTATGGAGATTTTCCGTCATCCAGGCCATGGTTGTCCCAAAGGAGCTTTTTCAAGAAGCAACTGAACTTTCCTGTTTTTCTTTGAAGACGTTTCGCTTCTCATCCAACAAGCTCCCCACCATCCAGTCAGAGCTGAAGAAGCTTCTTGGATGAGAAGCGAAACATCTTCAAAGGAAAAACAAGGAAGTCCAGTTGTGTCCTGACAAAAAGCACCTTTGGGACAACCATGGCCTGGATGAGGGAGAATCTCCATAGATACTTTCATAGGTGCATTTTCCATTAGATCCCCCTAAATACACAACCGCATTGCGCCACAATACTTGGGAATTGCAACGGAAACTATTTTTCATTCCTGTTTCCTCCAGACTAAGTTGCAGTGCATTTAGGCAGTTTTAAAATACGTTTTCCAGACTTGACACTCCTCCAAGTGCAAATTCTACTTAACATGGGTGAAAGATAACTGTTATTTAAATGTCAGAGTGTCCTTTTTTTCTTCCAATTATGGACTTTTGTCGTGAGAAGCACCTGGATATTTCTTCCCGCTTGTTACAGAAGTTCATCTCCCTCGTTTATCGATCCTGAAAGCTTTATGTTAGTTTTCTTGACAGCCAGTGAGCTGTTTCTACTGAAACTCAAAGGCCTTCCTCATTTTTTCTGTACCTAAGACTGTCGCAGACGATTTGATTTTCCTGTTCTGAGTGCCCTGGTTGAGGTGTCGTGCTTTTATTTCTTTTTATTTTTCAGAAACTCTTCGGATACACAATGGCAGAGTTTAAGGTGATGATCAGAAGCGTGTGGGATGCTGAGACAGGAGAATTTGAGCAGCTGGAGACCCCCACAGGGGACCGTTCAGGAGCAATGAAGGAGGAAGAGGAGAAGGAGGAGGATGAAAGTAATGAAGAGAACTAGGGCAGAAAAAAGGCCTAAAGACTTTTTTTTTTTTAAGAGTTTCATTAACTCCTGCTCTCTTCTTAAATGGAGGACTGAACTAATAACCTAAGGAGACTGTCATACGACTTTTTAAAAGGATGAATATATATATTTGTGTGTGAATATGTCTATAAAATGTATAAAAGAATTTACAGCCCATTCCGTTGTCTTTATAAGCGATTAAAGTTTGTGGGACCAATAATTCAACATTAGGATTCGTGTCTGCGGTGAGCGCCATTTAATTCCATTTTAACCGAGAACCGAGGCCCGCTGGCACGCCTTCAGCGGAAGTAGTTGGGGCAGTCGTGGGCGGCAAGGTGCCAGGCTTTCTCGAAGGCCTCCACCACGCTTGGGACGAGAGGCCCCTCCTCGCTGGAGTGGAGATTCTCCTGCAGCTGGTCCATGTTGGACATCCCAATAATCACAGCGTCTCCGTATTTATCCTGGAGAAGGAAAGAAGAATAAACTCCACGAGCAGCCAGACTGAATTGCGATTTCTGCTTGCGGAATAAAGTCATGAAGGGAGGAGGATTTGGGTTGAAAATAGAAGGCGTCGCTTCATCACTCCACAGAGAAGAATGAGGGGTGAAGCGAATCTGAGACTTTCTAAAGACCCTCCAGATTTAGCAGCCACGGGGACCCAAAGCTGAGTTTTCAAGGGGCAACTGGACTTCCCTTTTTTTTCTTCGAAACACGCTGCCAACAGCCAGGGATGTGTTGTCCTGTTGAAGTTGGCAAAGAGTAGCTGACCTCACCATTCTGGCTTAACTTCATGGTGGCCTTGTGCATCCTTCACGGGGAGTACAAGGACAGTGAGGCTCGGCCTCAGAGACGCCTGGCCCAGCCATCTCGACTCCCTCTCAGTGGCGCCTTGTTTCAAAGAAAAGCAAGGAAGTCCTGTTGCCTCTTGAAAAAACACCTTAGGGACAAACCACGACTTGGATGACTGAGAATCTCCACAGACCAGGGGTAGGCAACCTTGGCTCTTTTATGACTCGTGGACTTCAACTCCCAGAATTCCTGAGTCAGCATAGCTGAGGCCAGGGTGGGCCTTCCTGACCTGCAGGGTTCATGAGATCCATCCATAAGGCAGGATAACCATCGACAAGATATCTTTGCAATGTGGACCCTCTTGCCCAAGAGTCTTCAAACTTGGCCCTTTTATGAGTCGTGGATTTCAACTCCCAGAATTCCTCAGCCAGCCTGGCTGGCTGAGGAATTCTGGGAGTTGAAGTCCACGAGTCATAAAAGAGCCAAGGTTGCCTACCCCTGCCCTAGTCAAACAGCAGAGACCCATTTTTTAATGTTCTCTCCAGTTCTGAAGGCAAAGCTTGGCCTGACCTGCAGTTCCGAGTGATGGTAGACCCAGCGCAGGGCAGCTGAGGTCAAAGTAGGAGGATTTGCACCGTAGGCTTCACGGAGGGCACCCTGGATCAAGGACACTCCCTCAAAATGGTGCTGCTTCCAATACCTGGAGTGGTATTTTCAAAACAAAACACACACTAATATCCCAGCACTTAAAAGAAAAAAAAAACACAACTGCCTAGCCTAACCAGTAGAAGTATAACTAAAACAATTTAGCAAAAAGGAAGTAACGCCCAGCATAAGGGTAGGCAACCTTCGCTCTTTTATGACTCATGGACTTCAACTCCCAGAATCCCTGAGCCAGCCTGGCTCAGCTTGGAAACCTCTCCCTGTCCCCTCAGCATGGCTGGCTCAGGAATTTTGGGAGTTGAAGTCCACCAGTCATAAAAGAGCCAAGTTTGAAGACCCCTCAGAGGAACATATGAAAGCATAATTAATGTTAATTAATGTAGACTTTATTAGTTTAGAGCAGGGGTAGGCAACCTTGGCTCTTTTATGACTCGTGGACTTCAACTCCCAGAATTCCCGAGCCAGCATGGGGGAACTATGGCCCCCTTCATGACTCGTGGACTTCAACTCCCAGAATTCCTGAGCCAGCCATGCTGAGGGGAAAGGGAGAGGTTTCCAAGCTGAGCCAGGCTGGCTCAGAAATTCTGGAAGTTGAAGTCCACGAGTCATAAAAGAGCCAAGGTTGCCTACCTCTGGCTTAGGCCCAAGCCGCTTTATGACTCATGGACTTCAACTCCCAGAATTCCTCAGCCAGTATGGCTCAGCTTGGAAGCCTCTCCCTTTCCCCTCAGCATGGCTGGCTCAGGAATTCTGGGAGTTGAAGTCCAGGAGTCATGAGGGGGCCATAGTTCCCCCATGCTGGCTCAGGAATTCTGGAAGTTGAAGTCCACAAGTCATAAAAGAGCCAAGGTTGCCTACCCTGGTCTAGGCCGCTTTATGACTCATGGACTTCAACTCCCAGAATTCCTGAAAAAAAATGACTTGCAGCCGTTTCTCACACCATCTTTGCAGCATCCCCACAGTGTCCCATGATGAAAATTTGGGTGCTCGGCAACTGGTTCATATTTATGACGGTCACAGTGTCACGGGATCCCCTTTTGCGACCTTCTGACAAGCAAAAGTCAATGGGGGAGCCAGATTCACTTAACAACCGTGTGGCTATCTTAACAACTGCAGGGATTCACCCAATGACTGTGGCAAGGGTGGTCATAAAATGGGGCAAAATTCCACTTAGCCACTGTCTTGCTTAGCCACAGAAATTTTTGAGCTCAATTGTGGTCATAAGTCAAGGACTACCTTGACTTACGACTTGAGCTCAAAATTTCTACTGCTAAGCAAGACAGTGGCTAAGTGGAATTTTGCCCCATTTTACTGGCCATTTCAACCAAAGACCCAATCTCCGTTCACTACTGCTTGAACAGAACAGAACACAGCTGGAAGGGACCTTGGAGGTCTTCTAGTCCATCCCCTGCTCGAGCAGGAGAACCTATACCAGTTCAGACAAGTGACTGTCCAGTCTCTTCTTAAAAATGTCCAGTGATGGAGCACCCACAACTTTTAGAGGGAAACTGTTCCACTGGTTAATTGTCCTCACTGTCAGGAAGTTTCTCCTTAATTCCAGGTTGCTTCTCTCTTTGGTCAGTTTCCAACCATTGTTTCTTGTCCTGTTTTGGAGAATAATTTGACCCCTTCTTCTTTGTGGCAGCCCCTCAGACACTGGAAGACTGCTATCATGTCTCCCCTATTTCTTCTTTTCTCTAGACTAGCCAAACCCAAGTCCTGCAGCCGTTCTTCGTATGTTTTAGTCTCCCGGCCTTGGATCATCTTAGTTCTCTTCTCTGGATTTTTTCCAAATTCTCAACACCTTTTTTGTGTTCAAGATGCTAGTCCCTTCTGCTAGAGACTCACCTGTCCTGGTAGACTTTGGCCCAGTCGTTCCCAAAAAACCTGCCGGTGGGTGGTTGACTTAAGTCTTTATCTTCGTACTTATACTTCCCTGTCAGAAGACCACCTGTTCAAGAAACACCAGAGTCTTGAGATCATCAACAAACTCACTAAAGATCTATTCATCCTTTCACCCATCCTGCAGTTCCACAGGTAAGGCTTCGGGGTTTTTTTTTAAAAAAAAATCGCCCCCATTCCATACCGGCCAGGGGATTGTAAGCGTAGAAGCTCATCCCGAAGTGCCTGAGACAGGGGAACAGCTCCTTCTCCACTTGGCGCGTGATCGCATTGTACATGCCCTGTGGGTTCAAGCAGGGCAAGAACAAAAAAAAAAAAAAAAAACTTCAGAGTTCACCCAGAAAGCCGTTCACCAAGCAGCATGAACAAGAGAATCGGCCGGCGTTTTTTCGCACCAGCGGATCAAAAAGGCCCTCTTGTTAAAAAGGCGAACCTGCCTCGCTCACCTGGTACACCGTCGGCACCAGCCACTGGTGGGCTTTGCAAAGGGTGTAGATTTCCGCCACCTCCCATGAGGCATAGTTGGACAAGCCGAGCTCTTTGAACTTCCCCTGTTGGGCGACAAAGCAATCATCCCGTCCGTCAACACTGCAAATACTGTATATTCTTGCTTTGACAATATGCAGAACTGTCTGGTATTTTTAGAGTTAATGCAGAGCAGAAGAGGGTGGAGGGAAAAGCCCGGGAAAGAGAGAGGAAGGAAACCTTTCATCTTCATACTAATTGGATAACGTGATATATGGCAGCTAATTTGGGGAGGGAACATGCTGATAATTTAATTGCTCAGGGGAAGAGAATTTAGATCTTGGCACACCTCGGTTATGCCTGTGCCGACATTTTGTAACAATAAAAGACTTTGAGGAAAATCAATGCCTGGAAGTTCTTTGAAGTGTTTCATTAGCCGGAACCATAACACCGTCATTTGTTAGGTCCTATTTTTCAAGGATCTGCTGACAGGCCATCAAGGCCTTCGGGTCTGTAACCCAGCACTGTGCAGAGAAAGAGTTGTGCCAGGAATACAGCCACTCTGTGTCAGACTAGATGGTCTCTGAGGATCCCTCCAGCTCTCTCTCACGCCCTGGGGAGAGGGGCGTCTCACCTGGCAAAGGGGACGCCCCCCTTCTCCACCCTTTGGCAGCCTGGCTGCCCTGAAGTCCAAGGTGAATTTCGTTGTGAGTTACACAATGACAATAAAAATATTCTATTATTTCCCAGCATCCCCCTAATCCCCACACCTCTTTGTGAAGCTCATTGCAGGCCTGCAGGGTCTCTTCCACCGGGGTCTCGTGGTCCGGAGCATGGAGGTAGAAGAGGTCCACGCTCGGCAGTCGCAGACGCTGGAGAGACTCTTCCAGTTGTGAGCGGACGCTGTTGGCCTTCAGGGTTTTGCCATCCCAAGGATTGGCCTTTGTGGCTATTTTGACTGTGGACAGGGGGGAAAAAAGGACGAGACACCTTTGGAAGGCAAACTCAAGAAAGGAAAGAAGGAAAATGCTTCCAAACAGCCCAGGGAGACTTAACGACTCTTCCGATAGACTGCTCTTAGGCATGGAGGCTCCATCGACCCACTTAGGAAAGCAGAAACGTTCAAAATATATGAAGAGCCTACAAATGGATTAATTTAAGGCTCTTTGCAGCCCTGTAACAGCCTCAGCTTCTCAACCTGGTAAATTAATGTGTGTGTGTGTGTGTGTGTGTGTGTGTGTGTGTATTATAAAACAAATAAATAAATAACGATCACCAGGAGAATAAATGAAAAAACATTTAATAAAATAAACCTAGCTTTCGTCGGAAGCTTCCGACATCGTCAGGGTTAAAAGCAATCGTTGGGAATATATATATGTTTTTTATAATCACGTGCTTAAAATATTATCAGCAACATATTGTCTGGGTTCAGTGTCTAGTTTACTAATACATATCACGTTCCTTTCTCTCTACCTGGTTTTTCTAGCCAATTATAAAAAGTATCCCATGTTCTAAAATAAACTGAGTCTTCTTTCTCTTTCATTTTCAATGTCAATCTATCCATTTCTGCACACTCTAAGATTTTTTTTAATTAACACTTCCTCCGCTGGTAGATCTTCATTTTCCCCATATTGAGCAAATACAATTCTTGCTGTCAACCTGATAAATTCCTGATCAGGAGACACTAATGCACATCAGGCATCGCCTACCGTAACCACTGTGGCTCTGTCACAGAATGCCAAGGTGACATCTGGGCATGGGCAGAGTGCTCCTCCCCCACTGGGCCCACCCCAAATGACTTGCAGGTATTTGGGCTTTGCTAAAATGCTTTCATGGGAACAACCCCCTCTCTAGGATCACAACAGAAAGTGTTTTTGTTTGTTGAGGGCGAAGGTGCGTCCTCCGAGCTTGTGGGTTGTTTTTAAACGTTTCGTTACCAGGCTAGGTAACATCTTCAGGTGAGTTTAAAGGATGTGTGTGTCGGTGTTCTTCTTGTCAATGTTCTGTTTGTATTTACCTGGAAAAGTCTAAATTCCCTTATTCAAGATGGACAGTGATTAATATTTAGATGTTATTTATATGTAAGGGTGTAGGTTTATATATATGTTGTATATAGTATGTTTAAATGTATGTTATGTATGTGTACAGTTTGAGAGCAAGCAACTAAACAGAGAAGAGCAACAAAGATGATTAAGGGACTGGAGGCTAAAACATATAAGGAACCATTGCTGGAATTGGGTATGTCTTGTTTAATGAAGAAAAGGACGAGGGGGGACATGATGGCAGTCTTCCAATATCTCAGGGGCTGCCCCAAAGAAGAGGGAGTCAAGCTATTCTCCAAAGTGCCTGAAGGCAGGACAAGAAGCAACGGATGGAAACTCACCAAGGAGAGAAGCAACCTGGAATTAAGGATGTATTTCCTGACAGTTAGAACAATTAGTCAGTGGAACAACCTGCCTCCAGAAGCTGTGAATGCTCCAACACTGGAGATTTTTAAGAAGAGACTGGACAGCCATTTGACTCCTGCCTGAGTGGGGGGTTGGACTAGATGACCTCCAAGGTCCCTTCCAACTTTATTATTTTCATTTTTAATGTGTGCCATTGTGCCCACAGTAAAAAATGACAATAAAGGTTATCTATCTACCTACCTACAGTATCTATCTATCTATCTATCTATCTATCTATCTATCTATCTATCTATCTATCTATCTATTATGTATTTATCCTACCTACCTACCCTTTTTTCAAAGCACCAAAGCTTCGGTTTTAATTTCCTGCCTGCTTTTTGTGTTCGGCCTGCTCCCTTCCATCTCATTTCTGCTTCTCCAGGGACCTCCTTAAGTTCCAGGCAAATCAAACCGGAACAGGATCCTCCAACCTCGGATTAAATAAATGATTAAACCGGGCTGGTTGCTGAATAATCAGGTTCACCCCCCCCCCCAAGGAAATCTAAGTGAGGGCAAGGCAGAGGGACTCAGACTGGGGGCAATCAACAGAGGAGTCTAACTTCAAGGTGCTGTGTGTGTCTGTGTGTGTGTGAGAGAGAGAGAGAGAGAGAAATTTGGATCCCCTCTGCATCCAGTATAAGAGTTGCCTCCCCCCATACCAACTTTGCGCGTCCGCCCCACAACCGCAGCGTTTGCATTAAATTGCTGACACTTTTGGCGTTTGCAAAGGGGTGTGTGTGTGTGTGTGTGTGTGTGTGTGTGTGTGTGTGTGTTGGGGGGAATGCACCAATGCTGGGCGTGTGTATGTGTGTGTGTGTTGGGGGGGGGATGCACCATTGCTGGGCCGCGCAGCCCCCTCCCCCGCGCCCCTCCCTCACCTCTCCCCGCCGCGCCGGGCTCGGCGGCCAGCAGGGCGCCCAGGATGCGCTCCGACTCGCCCGCCGCGTACATGTGCGCCGTATCCAGGCGGCCGTGCCCGCGGGCCAGGAAGGCGCGCAGCATGGCCCCGCTGGCCTCCGCGTCGGCCCGCCGCCCGAACTCCATGGTGCCCAGCACCGAGCGGAGCCCGGGACCCGCCGCCATCCTCCCGGCCATCGTCCGGAAGAGAAGCGCCTCCACGCAGGCCTTAGCCCGGCCCCCGGCCCCGCCTCCGAGCCCGGGCAGGAGGAGGAGGAGGAGGGACCCTCGCGGGGGCACCCCGAGGGCATCCAGACGGACCCTAAATACGCCGCCCTCACCAACCAACCCCCTCCCCCCCCCGGTTCCTGGCCGAAACTGGACAGCCCTTTGTCCGAAATGGCATAGGGTTACCTGCCTGAGCAGGGGGTTGGACTTGATGACCTCTAAAGTCCCTTCCAGTTCTATTCTATTCTATTCTATTCAAACCAATCCAGGAGAGAAGCAACCTGGAACTAAGGAGAAACTTCCTGGCAGTTAGAACAATTAACCAGCGGAACTACCTTCCTCCAGAAGAGACTGGACAGCCATTTGTCTGAAATGGTACTATAGGGTTTCCTGCTTGAGCAGGAGGTTGGACTGGATGACCTCCAAGATCCCTTCCAACATTATTATTATGGATCATCGCACAGTCAGCCAGATGTTCAGACTGATTTTTTTATATTATTTATTATTATTTATATTATTATTATTATTATTTATTATTATTATTATTATTATTATTATTCCTACGACTACGTCGACTACTATTACTACTACTGTTATTATTTCTTCAAACGGCTGCAGGGACTGGCGACTGGGATTGGGGTGGGAGCAGCTGGGGAGCCCCCCGCCCCTTTTCACCAGGCCCGGGAGGGAGGGGGAGGATCCGATCCGGGGAGGGGCCGTTGGAGAGGAGACCCCCTTCCCCTCGTTCCCCGGGGCCAGCTGAGCCCAGGTCCGCCCCGCAAGGCGGAGCCGGCGGCCGTCAGCTGAGCCTCCCGGGCGAGTCAGCGGCGGGCAGGGCTCCGGCTTCGTCGTCGCCCGCAAAGAGGCACCCAAACAAGCCCGCTAAAGCTTCCCGGCAACCGGGGTGCGGAGCAGGGTTGCCCCCAGCCCAGCGCGGAGACCCAAAGGGCCGGTGAGTCGGGAGCCCCCCCCCAGAAAGAACCCCGAGCAGCAGACCCCGACCCCCCTGGCCAGGTGGGGGATGCTGGCCTGGAGCCCCGGGAAAGGGAGGTGAGTCGGGCGATGCAAGGGGAGGGGGGGTCTCTCCGCCAAAGGGGGACCCCCTCCCCCCAAAGGAAGGCGGAGGATGGGGGGGGAGGCCGACCCATCTCAAGGTTTCCTGGGGACTTCCCAGTCTCTATCCCTGGAGCCCCCGACATCTCTAGAAACACGGGGGGGGGGGAGAGTAGAAGACCCTCCCTCGCCTTTGGCCAGCTCCCAATGGGGGGGTCGTCTTCGTCCCTTCCCTAGCTGTGCTCGCCCCGGGACTCCATCTCCCCAAATCCCCAGCCGCTGAGACTGGGAAGCCCACAACTCCGGAGCCGTAAAAGCTTACAACAACCTAGTTAGGTCGGACAAACCTTTGACCCCAATTCTGGCCAAGTTCAGATATCCCGGGACTAAACAGACCAGCGAACCCGGCCTCCCCAAAGCCTGCTTAAGGAGGTCGGCTTGATGTCGGTCTGTTTGGCTGCTCAGCCTGAAAACAAAGCAAGGTCTTTTCAGGACGATTTCGAAAGCAAAAAAAAAGAATGTCCTGGTCAATCTTGAACTCGCTCCTTTCCTCCCACGGGTGAATCACCAAGGCCTTTCTTTTCCTGCTAAGTTATCTTGATCTGTTTTTTTTTTTTTCTCAACCGGCTGTACAAATTGTGGGGTGGGGTGGAGGGGCTTGCTCGGCAGCCTATTTGGGGAGGGGGGGTGATTCAAAAGCCAAAGTCTTCCAAATGGGGGGGGAGACAGCCTCCCCCCTCCTTCCTTGCTGGCCCAGCAGTTTCAACTTGAAAAATGCTGATAAGGTTTGATTGCGGCTCCTGAGTCAGCGGAGGCTTGGGTCACATGCGAACATCTGGATGAGTCACTGCAAGAGAGGAGAGGGGGGTCCCCAGCCCGGGTCCCCTTTTCCAGCCGAGTCTGGGGGATTCACCTCCAGGGCAAAAACGTAGCAGCGGTCCCTTCGGACCAGCCTCAGATATACTGCCACTGAACATGGCGGTTCCACTGAAATAAATCGGTCACTTCGGTCTTTTAAGCACTGGAACAGAAGCTGGAGGCAAGCTAGGATCACAATGTTTATTTCACAACCTACTTAATGTTCACGGGAGAAGAACTAAAATATATATTTTTTAAATGCAAAGCTCCATTCTAGAAGAGACTGAAACAGTCCAGGGGAAAGAATGGAAGAAAAATGCGTATTTTCTTTAATTTATTTTTTTGCCATTCATGAATCTGAAAGAGAATCCCCCTTCTCTCTTCTTCCTTTTCACAGGATCCCGGTTCACAATGGACAGGGCCTTTTTTGAATTTCCAGTGACTCCCAGTGCTTTATCCCCTGCCTGAGGCCCACCATGTTTGCTCATCCTCACAAGTTCGGCTTCCCCAGCGGGAACGCCTCGGATTGTGTCAACGGTTCGGAGTGGATCCTGACCGTCTTCCACGAGTGTGCTCAGGATGGCCGGGACGTCGCCAGCGTGGTGCTGGGCCTGGTCTCCATCGCCTGCTTTGCTGGGGCTTCCTTCCCGTAAGTGGGGGGGGGGGCTTCACTTGGCATCTGGAGCCAGCCTGGGAGATTTGTGCTTAGGGTGCTAGTTGGCTGGCTCTTTCCTTCCTTCCTTCCTTCCTTCCTTCCTTCCTTCCTTCCTTCCTTCCTTCCTTCCTTTCCTTCTTTCCTTTCCTTCCATTCCATTCCATTCCATTCCATTCTTCTCATTGTCTTCCTGTTTTCTTATTTTTCTTTCTTTCTTTTCTTTCTTTTTTCTTTCTTTCTTCTTTCTCTCTCTTTTTCTTTCTTTCCTTCTTTCCTTCCTTCCTGTAGCAAGAGGCCTGCCTTTCTTCCCTCCTTCAATTCCATTCTTCATTGCCTTCCTGTTTTCATTGTCTTTATTTTTCATTTCCTTCCTTCCCATTGTCTTCCTTATTTCATTTCCTTCCTTCCTTCCTTCCTTCTCTCCTTATTACAGTAGCAAGAGGCCTTCCTCTTCCTTTCTTCCATTCTATTCCATTCCATTCCATTCGTCTCATTGCCTTCCTGTTTTCTTTTTCTTTCCTTTTTTTCTTTTTTTTTCTTTCTTTCTTTTTTTTCCCTTCCTTTCTTCCTGTAGCAAGAGGCCTGCCTTCCTTCGCTCCTTCAGTTCCATTCTTCATTGCCTTCCTTATTTTTCCCTTCCTTCCTTCCTTCCTTCCTTCCTTCCTTCCTTCCTTCCTTCCTTCCTTCCTTATCGCAGTAGCAAGAGGCCTTCCTTTTCCTTCCTTCCTTCCTTCCTTCCTTCCTTCCTTCCTTCCTTCCTTCCTTCCTTCCTTCCTTCCTTCCTTCCTTCCTTCCTTGATTTGACTGACAAATACGTGGCTGCCCGTTGGGGATGACACAATGGAGATGACTCGTTTCCTGGGACCGGCTGGCTGTCCTGCCATGCCTGGCTGTGGGTGGCTTTTGAAATATTCCCTCCAGCAACGCCAGGAAACAAAGAGCTGTTTGTGTTTCAGCGGCTGCCAAAAATAAATAAAATTTCTCCTCAAAGTCTCTTCTGGGGTGGTTTAGCTTCATCCTCTGCAGAATGACACGATAAGGGGGGGCACTTGCCTTGTCCCCAGACCCTGGACTCCAATCCCCTTCGCCCCCAATAGTATAATTTACTGGTCACGGGTGACTCTGTGCTCCCTCTTAATTCTTTCTTCCTCCACCTTTCCATGCAGTCAGTTCTACCTGGCTTGTAAAACCGGCATTATGGACCAGGCCTTGTCCATTTACTTCTTGCTGGGATGGCTGGGAGGCGATTCGCTGAATTTAGTGGGCTCTTTCTTGGCCAATCAGCTGCCACTACAGGTGAGAACTTAAAAAAGCAGAGTTTAACCGGGAGGGTTCAGCATGCTGGTCCTGAGAAAATGCCCAAAGCCATCACTGCCGGGGGTCCTTGGGACTGCCTTCCCCTCCCCTTATTTAGCCCTGTCTTAGGTTCTCCATTATCCCAGAATTCCCTAAGCTTCTCCTCCTCCTCCTTCTTCCCTAGGTCTACACCGCCATTTACTACGTGCTGGCTGATCTGCTCATGATCTCTCTCTACGTCTATTACAAAATCAAGAACCAAAACAGAGTCTGTAAGTTGGCGTCCACCGATTTGGCACCCAGGTGGCAAAACACACAAAACTCCCGCTTCTGAAATCGTCCTGTGATGTCCCCCAAGATTTTGATTCTGAATCAGGACTTCGACACAAACAACTCTTTGGATGCTAAGCTGGGGGACAATTGTGGTTTTCTATTTAGGCATGCAGGCAGATTTCTTTCCCTTTTTGTAATGGGACGCTCTTTAAAATGGAGAGATCTCTGGCTCCTACTGGAACAGGAGAGGAATGGACAGTGGTTTTATTGGGAAGCACGTCTCTTCATCAAGAGGACTGGTGATCCCGGTGCCCCTAAACCGGAGTCTCCAGGTTGCCATGAGACCACACATCCTCGCACCTGTAATGCCCTTTGAGCCAAAGTTGAAATTGTGTGAGACAACTGCTACTCGTACTAAGCTTTTCACGCACTTCCCGTGGATTATTTTGAACAAAGATCCTGGGTTCCCCTCGATCTTATCTCTTTCTGTTTCAGTTCTGTTAACCCCCCTAAAGGTTTAATAATAATAATAAAAGTTGGAAGGGACCTTGGAGGTCATCTAGTCCAACCCCCTGCTCAGGCAGGAAACCCTATACCATTTCAGACAAATGGCTGTCCAGTCTCTTCTTAAAAACTTCCAGTGGTGGAGCATTCAGCGCTTCTGGAGGCAGGTGGTTCCACTGGTTAATTGTCCTCAGTGTCAGGAAGTTTCTCCTTAGTTCTAGGTTGTTTCTCTCCTTGATGAGTTTCCACCCGTCCTGCCTTCAGGCGCTTTGGAGAATAGGTTTCTCCCCTCTTAATAGAATAACAGTTGGAAGGGACCTTGGAGGTCATCTAGTCCAACCCCCTGCTCAGGCAGGTAACCCTATACCACAGGTCGGCAACCTGCGGCTCCGGAGCCGCATGCAGCTCTTTGAGCCTTCCCCTGCGGCTCCCAGCCTCCTCTGCCTTTGCAGAGAGAGACAGAGACAGAGAGAGGCAATTGCGCTCCTCTCTCTCTCTCTCTCTCTCTCTCTCTCTCTCTCTCTCTCTCTCTCTCTGTGTGTGTTTGGGTAGGAGAGAGCTAGCTAGCCCAGCTAGGCTGACTCAGGAATTCTGGGAGTTGAAGTCCATGAGTCATAAAAGAAACGAGGTTGCTTACCCCTGAGCTTGTTGGACAACAGCTGAAGCTTGCCAGGTGAGCAGCAGATAGGAGGGAGGGAGAAAGAGAGAGAGGGAGGGAGAGAGAGAGAGGAAAGAGAGAGAGAAAGAAAGACAGTGGGGGAAGAGGAGTGGCAGACCAAGGGCAGATAGAGAGGGAGAGAGAGAGAGACCCTTTTGACATCTAAAATGAAGATAACACTGCATATATCCTTTTTTTACCTGTGTGTGTATGTAATTTTATTCTCTTAAAGCATTCTCTTGGTGATCATTGTTTTAATAGTATGGATATTCCCAAGAGTCATATTTTTACTTTTATATATATATATATACATACACAAATGTCCATACACACACACACACACACACACACACACACACACACACCTATAATAAAGGTAAAAAAGGATATAGGCAGTGTTATCTTCATTTTAGATATCAAAAGGGTTTTGCAGCTCCTGGTGTTTTGTTTTTGGTGGGAAACGGGTCCAAGTGGCTCTTTGAGTGTTTTGGGTTGCCTACCCCTGCCCTAGACCATTTCAGACAAATGGCTGTCCAGTCTCTTCTTAAAAACTTCCAGTGTTGGGGCCTTCACTGCTTCTGGAGGCAGGTTGTTCCACTGGTTAATTGTTCTCACTGTCAGGAAGTTTCTCCATAGTTCCAGGTTGCTTCTCTCCTGGATGAGTTTCCACCCGTTGCTTCTTGTCCTGCCCTCAAGTGCTTTGGAGAATAGCTTGACTGCCTCTTCTTTGGGGCAGCCCCTGAGATACTGGAAGGCCGCTATCATGTCCCCCCTCGTCCTTCTCTTCCTTAAACTAGACAGACTCAATTCCAGCAACTGTTCCTTATACGTTTTAGCCTCCAGTCCCCTGATCATCTTTGTTGCTCTTCTCTGTACTCTTTCTAGAGACTCAGCATCTTTTTTTACATTGTGGTGACCAAAACTGGATACAGTATTCCAAGTTTAGATCTGGTCGGTGGGATGATAGCAACTCCTGTGGCAGGGGATGATGGTTCTGCTTTCTGCAGCTACCAGGAAACGATTACGCTGACATCACAAAAGCCAGTTTCTCTTTTAGTAATTTGTCTGATGGGACAGACAAAAAAAAAAAAAGAAGAAGCAAAGCAAAGGCAGACTTTTTAACCTCCAACATATCTCCCTTTTCTCAGTTTCAGCTTCGATCAATGCCGTCTTCGCAGTCGCGGTCCTGGGAACCACGTTGACGCCCGCCTGGCATCGAGATCCTGCCTCTTCTCACTTGGGTGATGGAGGGATGTTTAAAAGCCGGAAACTTCTATTTTCTGCAGACTACCCATCAGGCTGGGAGGTAACGTTCTTCTCTTTTGGGCAGAACTGATCTTAAATGTCTTGCGAAGACCAAGCTGCCCTGGCTTTGGGTTCAAGATCCACAGACAGTGAATCCCGTCGAAATAGTGCCGATAGAGGTTAGCAGTAGTTGGGGATTATGCTAAAGCAGGGGTCTTCCAACTTGGCCCTTTGATGACTTGTGGGCTTCAACTCCCAGAATTCCTCAGCCAGGCACGCGTGCCTGGCTGAGGAATTCTGGGAGTTGAAGCCCACAAGTCATCAAAGGGCCAAGTTGGAAGACCCCTGCGCTGAAGTTGACAGAAGCCCTGGCCTCCTTCCTAGAGACCCCAGTGGACACAGGAAACTGAACACCCAGCAAAAGAAGCTTGGGGAAGGGGCCTGGCGGTCACTGATAAATGCCAGTCATTTTGTGGCTCCCCCTGGTTGTGCAATAATTGCTTTCCACAAGTGGAATTCCTCCAAGTTAATAATTATTTCTGAGTCTCTATGGAGATTCTCCGTCATCCAGGCCATACTTGTCCCAAAGGTGTTTTTTTCACCAGGCCACTGGACTTTCTTGTTTTTCTTTGAAGACGTTTCGCTTCTCATCTCAGAAGCTTCTTCAATTCTGACAGGATGGTGGGGAGTGGAAGGACTGATACTCCTTGCAGACAGCTGGTCCTTTGCATCCTTTTAGAGGGTCGTTGAGGCCACCTGGAGGTTTATCTGTGTCCTCTTTGACCCCTCTTTCAAACCAGGGATCCTCTCTGTCCAAAATGTGGACTTTGCTGTCTTTGAAAGAGGGGCCTTTGTCTTTTTAAATGCAGATGGACTTCTGAATCTTATCCTGATCGGTTTGTTCTCCAATATTATGCCATATGACAAAGTCCACATTTTGGACAGAGAGGACCGCTGGGTTGAAAGGGGGATCCAAGAGGCCAACTATGTCAAAATGCCCTTCATCTCCAATCTACAACACCGTCCTTTCAGCAGTTCCAAGAAGGCTCCACACCCATTTGCACCACTCAGGTGACCCTGAGGATACAGATAAACCTCCAGGTGGCCTCAACGACTCTCTAAAAGGATGCAAATGACCAGCTGTCTGCAAGGAGTATAAATCCTTCTGTTCCCCACCATCCAGTCAGAGCGGAGGAAGCTGCTTGGATGAGAAGCGAAATGTCTTCAAAGGAAAAACAAGGAAGTCCATTTGCCTCGTGAAAAAAGCATCTTTGGGACATGTCTTTCTAAAGTTAAAAGTTTACCCCTTGGGTGGAAAAAATATTAAGACAAAGATTAGTGTTGAATTTGAGGTAGCGGGTGGATTCAAGGGAGGGACAACGGGTGATCAAACTAACGCATGAACTAAATCACCTGTTGGTGAGGTTTCCCATTCAGTTACTTCAACCTGTTTCCCCCTGGATCCCACAACACCTGTTGGGACATTCTTTCTGCAGCATCCCATGACCATTTTGTGTCTTTCTGCAGCCTTTCACCCAAAGGGAGATATGCGGTTTTGTGATCGGATCCACTTCTTCGGTGCTATACTTGCTTTCCCGGGTCCCTCAGATCTACACCAATGTAAGCATTGCTCAAAGAGAAAGGGGCAAGGCCCACGTCAGAAGGGAGGGGCATATTTCAGGGAGCAGAGGTCCCCCAGACTCAATTTCCAGCTTTCTCCAGGGAAGCAAAAAATGTTTTTCAAGGCAAACCTCGGCCACTTTTAAGACTTATGGACTTCAACTCCCAGAATTCCTCAGCCAGCCATGTATGGCTGGCTGAGGAATTCTGGGAGTTGAAGTCCACAAGTCATCAAAGGGCCAAGTTTGAAGACCCCTGCCTTAACGCCTCTTTTGGAGCAAAAACCAATATAAAACCCTGTCTTATATTGGGGAAAACACGGGGTTACTTCCAGCCCCGAGCATACAATCGCCAAGCCTTGCGCTGTAGCTAAAAGCCAAATATCTGAGATCTGTTGGACAAAACGGGATTTTAAGGCTGTCCACACCCCCTGATCTGATTAAGACAAGAAGATCCCATTTACCTGTGCATTATCCTTGCTTCACTTCAGCTAGCTGGGCTCCCAGTGAATTGTGCAACCGCGTAAACTGGCTTAATGTAATAATAATCACAATTAAGGAGGCTGGGCGAAGCCTGCCTGTTGGATTGACGACGCTTCTCAATTTCCTCTCTGCTTTGCAGTTCAAGCGGAAATGCACTACCGGCATCTCCTTCTCGCTTTTTGCTCTGGTGATGCTTGGAAACTCGCTCTACGGCCTCAGCGTCTTAATGAAAAACCCGGATCCGGGGCAGACGGAAGGCAATTACGTGATCCACCATTTGCCGTGGCTGATTGGCAGCTTGGGGGTTCTCTCTCTTGACACTGTGGTATCCTTTTCTGGAATTGGGGGTGGTGGTAGTGTGTGTGTGTGTGTGTGTTGGGGGGGGGTGTTTCTGCCTTTAAATGTGCCAAGTCCAGATTTGGTGCGATAGAATCCCTTAGACCACAGGTCGGCAACCTGCGGCTCCGGAGCCGCATGCGGCTCTTTGAGCCTTCCCCTGTGGCTCCCAGCCTCCTCTGCCTTTGCAGAGAGAGACAGAGACAGAGAGAGGCAATGGCACTTCCCTGCTTCTCTCTCTCTCTCTCTCTCTCTCTCTCTCTCTCTCTCTCTCTCTCTCTCTCTGTGTGTTTTGTGTGTGTGTATGTGTAAAAGAGCGTGCACTCACAGTGTTCTCCGAGGAGCTGAAAAGCTTACTGGGCGGAGCTCCTCCCTTTGCTGCGTCTCTGCAGGAAGCAGGAAGGGCAGGAGAGAGCTAGCTAGCCCAGCTAGGCTGACTCAGGAATTCTGGGAGTTGAAGTCCATGAGTCATAAAAGAGACGAGGTTGCCTACCCCGGAGGTTGTTGGACAGCAGCTTGAAGCTTGCCAGGTGAGCAGCAGATAGGAGGGGGGGGAAGAAAGAGAGAGAGAGGGAGAGAGAGAGAGGGAGAGAGAGAGTGGGGGAAGAGGAGTGGCAGATCAAGGGCAGATAGAGAGACAGAGAGAGAGAGACCCTTTTGACATCTAAAATGAAGATAACACTGCATATATCCTTTTTTTACCTGTGTGTGTATGTAATTTTATTCTCTAAAAGCATTCTCTTGGTGATCATTGTTTTAATAGTATGGATATTCCCAAGAGTCATATTTTTACTTTTATTTTTAATGTGTATATGTGTGTGTGTGTGTGTGTGTGTGTGTGTATGTAGGTCTTTGGTTGTTCAGGTTTTCTCCCGCGTAAAATTGGAAGTGTCTTGGCGACGTTTCGACGAAGTCCCATTCGTCATCTTCAGGCTGGTGTTTTCAGCTTCGTGCTTCGAAGCACTCAACTTTGCTGCTCGAAGCACGAAGCTGAAAACACCAGCCTGAAGATGACGAATGGGACTTTGTCGAAATGTCGCCAAGACACTTCCAATTTTACGCGGGAGAAAACCCGAACAACCAAAGACCTACATACAAACACCCGCGAAAACCTCAGAAAACAAATATATATATATATATATATATAATATATATATATATATATATATATATATATATATATATATATATATACACATATACACACACACACATACACACACCTATAATAAAGGTAAAAAAGGATATATGCAGTGTTATCTTCATTTTAGATATCAAAAGGGTTTTGTGGCTCCCAGTGTTTTGTTTTTGGTGGGAAACGGGTCCAAGTGGCTCTTTGAGTGTTTTTGGTTGCCTACCCCTGCCTTAGACAGACAGGAAAATAGGAGAGTGCCGTAAGCTTTTGGTTCTGCAGTCAACGATGGCGTCAGAATTGAGGGTTGCAAAAACAGACGTGGGTCAATAGCAACAGCACTTAAGACTTATGTATCGCTTCATGGTCTTTACAGCCCTTTCTGAGTGGTTTAGAGTCAGCCTGTTGCACCTCCAACAATCTGAGTCCTCATCTGTCTGACCTCAGAAGGACAGAAGGCTGAGTCAACCGTGAGCCGGTCAGGATCTAACTGCTGGCAGTGGGCAGAGTCAGCCTGCAATCCTGCATTCTAACCACTGCACCACGGCTTCCTTCCTTCCTTCCTTCCTTCCTTCCTTCCTTCCTTCCTTCCTTCCTTCCTTCCTTCCTTCCTTCCTTCCTTTCCTTCCTTCCTTCCCAAGCAATAAGACTTATATACCGCTTCACAGTGCTTTACGGCCCTCTCTAAGCGGTTTACAGAGTTACCATATTCCCCCCCAACTATCTGGGTCCTTGTTTTACCGACCTTGGAAGGATGGAAGGCTGAGTCAACCTTGAGCCAGTTAGGATCAAACTGCTGGCTGTAGGCAGAGTCAGCCTGCTGCTCTTATATAGTAACAGCACTTAAGACTTATATACCGCTTCATAGTGCTTTACAGCCCTCTCTAAGTGGTTTACAGGATGTCAAGCACTTTTTTGCTTTGCCAAGTGGGTCACTTAATGCAGGTTTGTGCTTCCACGCCCTTACTTTAATCTGTCCTCTCTCTCTCCTCTTCCTCTCCCTCCCTCTTTTCTCTCCCTCTCTCCCCTTCCCTCTCTGCCATTCCCTTTTGCAGCCTGTGTTCCCTAGTTTTCTCTCTCTCTCTCTCTCTCTCTCACACACACACACACACACACACACATCCTGTCTTTAACCCTGTTGAGGCTGCTCACAGGCTGATGAGAAACCATCTTTTTGAAGTATTGGCTAACAAGTACTATAACTTGGCAATTAACTCGGCTGCCCCAATTCTGCCCTGGCCCGCAGCTGCCCAGAGATTTCAGCCCCGTGCTTTAAACGAGGCAGCAAACACGGGAAAAGATCTTCCTGATGTTTTAAGCCTTTCGTAGTAGCCCACGGTGGCTGCCGGCCCAGTCCCAGAAGCAGCCAACCTTAACTCTTCGTCTTCAGATTTCGTTCCAGTTCCTGGCCTACCGTCGGAGGAAGCTACCGGTCCTGGAGGAGAGAGACGCCCTCTTGGGCCGAGAGGAGAACCCCGTGGAGAGCTGAGCGGCGCCAGGATCGGGTCTTGGCCGCGTTGGGATTCCAGCAGCGGGTTTTGGAGTCCTCCTGCGACTCTAGAAAGCCCTGGCCTTTCTCTGCTCTAGAAAACTCTCCGCCTCTGGAAAGTGGCACCTTACGAGATCCTGTCCTACCTCTCAAGAGATTTATTCCTTTGGGGGGGGACGGGGGGGGGAGAGGGGAGGAAAAAAACCGGAAAAACGAACATTGAGGCACGAGACTGTATGGACTGCAATGACTCACCTCTGATTCCCCAAAGGGAAAACTTGTTAATTTATGAAATAGAACTCTTGGGGGGGGGGGGTGTGAGGGAAAAAACCCCCCAAACCCCAAGGAATTCAGTGCCCAGCAGCTGGCTGCCTGTCTGGACCTCGTTGAGGCTCGCAAATAAAAGAAGGTTGGGTGGGGGTGGGGGTGTCTTTTTTTCACACAATGGGCATTTTTTGTAGACATGGAGAAATAAATAAAAGTGTTCCCACCACCCCAGCGTGAGTGGATATGGGTTCTTTGCTTAACCCCGTAGACCAGGGCTCCCCAACTCCCCCCCCCGGTCCGTGGACCGGCTCCAGTCCCCGCCATGCCAGATAACTGGGCCACGCAAACAAAGCCCCATCCGTGGGATGCAGGCAGCATGCAAAACCACGCACCTCCGGTCCGTGCGGAAACCTCTACACCGGTGGTTCTCAACCTTTCTAATGCCGCGACCCCATAATATAGTTCCCCATGTTGTGGTGACCCCCAACCACTTATACATCACCGGGTGCCAGGGGCGTGGCCAAAGAAAAGGGGAAAAAAATGGCGGACAGCCTTGTTTGGCGACCCCCGTGAAATGGTCGTTCAACCCCAAATGGGGTCCCGACCCACAGGTGGAGAACCACTGCTCTACACAGAACTAGTCCCTGGTGCTGCTGCAGACCCTCTTATCTCACCCTGGAAGCAGCAGTGAGGGGGCTTCAGCTCTCCCAATGCCCCCCCCCCTTTATTTTTTGCAAAGCAAGGGCAGCTAAGAGGGAAGGAATCCTTGCTGCTTTTCAAATAACTCGGCAGCGTTTGTAAAGGTGCCCTCTCGAGCCGAGTTTTCTCGCAGACGTTTCATGACCCAAACTAGATAACGTCATCAGGGCTAGTAAGGAGTGGGCTTTGCTGTTGGTTTATATTCTTGTGGTTTGACCTGTCAGAGTATTTTTTTTGGGGGGGGGGTCTTAAGAGTTTCTTTGGTTAGGCTGTTTGCTTCTTCGGCAGTTTCTTGACGGGGGTCTTGTTCACTTGACGGCTGGTCGTGATGGAACTTCTTTACTTTCACAACGTATGGACAGATTTCACCCTGCTTTCAGTTGGGAAAACGTGACTGTCCCAAAAGGCCAGGGGGTTTCTAGAAGTATTCTGACAAATTAGCCCCCCCCCCCCCCGATAGACACCTAAACCGTTAACAACTTCTGTATGCTAAAGCAGGGGTAGGCAACGTTGGCTCTTTTATGATGGGTGGACTACATCAAAGCAACAATCCAGTCAGCAAGACCCCAATCAAGGAACTGCCAAAGAAGCCAACAGAATCTCTAAGACCACCCACAACCAACACGGACAGGGCGAGCCACCAAATTATCAACTGACTGCAAACAGCACTTCTTCTAGCCCTGAGGACGTTATCTACTTGGGTTATGAAACGTATGCAAGAAAACAACCCAGCTCAGAGGGCACCAAGGACCCCATACTCCTCCTCCTCTCCACAAACGCCACTCCTCCTAACACTGATGATGTTACCTAGTTGGGTCATGAAACGTCTGCAAGAAAACCACTAGGCTCAGAGAGCACCAAGGACCCCACAGTCCTCTTCCCCCTCCTCCTCCTCTCTGTAACCCCACAGGACCCCATAGTCCTCCTCTCCTTTTTATCCTCCTCCTCCTCTCTGTAACCCCATTCCCTTCTAGCACTGATGAAATTACCTAGTTGGGTAATGAAACATCTTTAAGAAAACAATGAAACTCAGAGAGCACCAAAGACAATTCTCCTCCTCCTCCTCCTCCTCCCTTCTAGCACTGATGATGTTACCTAGTTGGGTCATGAAACGTCTGCAAGAAAACCACCACGCTCAGAAAGCACCAAGGACCCCTACAGTCCTTTTCCTCCTTCCCATTTTCCTCCTCCACCCCATCTCCTCCTCTCTGCATATTCCCCTTCCTTCTAGCACTGATGACGTTACCTAGTTGGGTCATGAAATGTCTGCAAGAAAACAAGCTCAGAGAGCACCAAGGACCCCTATAGTCCTTTTATTCCCATCTTCCTCCTCCACAACCTCATCTCCTCCTCTCTACATATTCACCTTCCTTCTAGCACTGATGATATCACCTAGTTGGGTCATGAAACATCTGCAAGAAAACAACCCAGCTCAGAGGGCACCAAGGACCCCACAGTCCTTTGCCTCCTCCTCCTCCTCCTCCTCCTCTCCACAAACACCATTCCTCCTAGCACTGATGATGTTATCTAGTTGGGTCATGAAACGTCTGCAAGAAAACAAGCAAGCTCAGAGCACACCAAGGACCCCTCATGTCAACCCTGGAGCTACCAATATTCTCCTTTATTAACGAGTTTGCAGAGCAGCGCCTCTGAGGTTTGCGAGACATTCCAGAGGTAGACTGCCTCTGGCTGGAGAGGCTCCCTCCAGTTCCACTCCCTTCCGCGCATTATAAAACCTCTTTTTCCATACCTACAGGACTCTTGAGATGGGAAGCAGGTTTCTTTCCGCGAGGAGACCAGGCCGGCGTAAATATTTCAGGCCAGCTGGCTCTAGAAAATACAAAACTTGACAGGTAACAAAACTGAAAAGCCCAAAACTGCTAAGAAGCTGTGAGAAATGAGGTGGGGGCCGGGGGTGGGTTTACCATGAAAAAAAAGGACTCAAAGGGGCACATTTGCCAACCTTCAGTCTGAACCATCCCGTTTCTCAAAATTCTTTCCCAGCTGGCAGATGAGACACTCGGGACGATGCCGGGCTGTGCTCAGGAGCAGACAAAGGAGAAAACGCCATTTCTGTTAAAAAGAGCGTTTCATTTGAAGCGCTTAGCCCAATGATGGTGAACCTTTTAGTGACCGAGTGCCCAAACTGCAACCCAAAACCCACTTATGCATTGTCGGGTGCCGGGTGGGCGTGGCCCATTGGGTGGATGTGTCCATTTGGATGGGCGTGGCCCATTGGGTGGGCGTGGCTGCGGTGGTAACGGCAGACTGGGTGGGACTAAAAAGTTCAATCACTCAATTCCAACTTTGATTTTTTTTCCTGCAAGAAGTTGAAATTGTCTGATTGAACCCCTTTTTTTTTTTTTTTTGCACATGGTGGCAGAGGCCTAAAGCAAAAAGATTTTATAAAACCCAGCTGAAGGCCTAGGACTGGGGCGACGGCACGTGTGCCCACACACAGGGCTCTGAGTGCCACCTCTGGCACCCGTGCCATAGGTTCGCCACCACTGACTTAGCCCATCCCTCCCTCCCCCCCCCACAGGCTATGACCTGCCAATCAAAGGCTGGACCCTTGAGGGTTGGGAAGAGGCAGGAGAAGGAATCAGACACAGCCGAGCACCCAACAACGCTTTTACATTTTTTTCAAGATTTTATTTTATTTTTTTTCCTGTTTTTAAGTATGGAGGCTCAAGTAGAAGACGTAGATTCCAAGTTAAGCATTACATATTTAAAAAATAATAATAACCAGTCTTTCGCATTCCATAGAAATCAAGAACGAGTCAAAAGCAGCACACCGCAGCCTCTCGGGTGGAAAGCAGAACTGGGGCGAATCTCGACAGCTTTTCACAGATCTCTTTTTTGGGGGGCAGCTGCCCCCTCCTCGTCCCCCACACCCCCGTCCTCCTTTCTCAACCTTTCTCCCAAACATACACCAAACACATTTTTCCACGATGGTTTTCTTCCTTCGTTCACAAACCATGGTATTTAATAAAGGTTTTTTTTTTGTTTTGCTTCTTGTACATTTTTTACACCAATATAACAAAATATGGGGGGGGGAAAGCAGCGGGAGACGGGGCGCACCAAGAAAAAAAAAGCAAAAAAAAAAAAAAAAAAAAAGACGTGATTGGTGGAAATATGCAGGTCGAACATAAGGCCCAGAAGAAAAAAAGGGGCACAAATCTCAGAAGTTTCTCAAAAAAGAAAATACGTTTTTGCAAGGCTGTGGCGATAAGACAGTGGAAATTAAGCTGCTAGAGACCACCCCCCCCCAAAAAAAACACAGTTTGTACAGCTTTATTTGGGATGGTGGGGAAATAAAATGGAGGTTTTTATTTATTTTTTAATAAGTGGAAGAATATCGTACGCGGGAAATGAAAATAACGGGGAGGAGGCCAGGAAGGAAAAAAAAAAAGATTCCTAAGAAGGGGGGGGGGCTAATGAGTGCATGGCGTGTCTTATTAGCATCGTCAAGGGAGGGGGGGGTATACTGGTTTCTAACTTTGCTGTTTCCTCTTCAATGCCTCCACCAGGTCGTTCTTCAGAGCCTCCTGCTTTGATTTGTCTGCAAACGTCTGCACAGACCTGGAGGAGAAAAGAGACAGAGGGTTAGGAGGAAAATGGGGCAGGGGGTGGGATGGGCAGCCCCCAGGGAGAGGGCGATGTTGCTGAGGACGGCGGTAGCTTCTGGCAAATGTTCTTTTTTTTTCTCCCCCCCCCCCAAGCCACATCTCCGACCCAACGTCCCTTCGACGCGTCAGGTAGTGCTTCCCGCAATTCATAACCAGATCCCCGGAGCTGAGTTCCAGCACATGGTTAGTAGCATTTGGAGGGGGAGGGAGGGGCTCCGTCGTAACTTTCAGCGGTCATTAAACGAGGGCTATGTGTACACAGCAGCCTAGTTGGTAGGGAGGGGAGGGGGGCTGTTCCAGGGTTGAAATCGGTCGCAAAAACCACACCGGCAAACATACACAGGCAACACACACACACCCCTGTGTCTATCGCACTCTCAGGTGCAAGGAACTCCACACAGCAAGGCAAAGGGGAGCAAAGTCAGGTGTGTAAGGAGGCTTCCTCCATCCTTTTCCTTAAAAAAATAATAATTAAAAAAAAAACTTGCAAGAATTAGGAGTTAGTTGGTGTGAAGGCCGAGTCCCCCATGCGGACGCTCTCGGTCGAGGTGAGTGGTGTTTTAGTGCCAAGGTGCCTTGTAAGCCAGTTTCAGCGGGGGGGGGGGTTGGAAACGGGGTGGTGATGTACCTGAGCTGGTTTAGTTATCTGGCTGAATGTACATCTGCCGCTGGGTCAGAACCTGGGAGAGCTCCCTCTGCAACTGCTTATACTTTTGGTTGTCGGGAATAGCGTCAATTGATCTGGAGCGAGCGGGGCGGAGACGGAAGAGGGGAGCCAGCCGAGGAAGGAAAGAAAAGGTCAGACAAGTTTGGCAGAGAGAAAACGAGGAAGAAGGCAGAGTGGGGACAGGTGTGTTTGTGTGTGTGTGTGTGTGTGTGTGTGTGTGTGGTAGAGAGAGAGAGAGAGAGAAAGAAAAGGAAGGAAGGAAGGAAGGAGAGAAAGAAGGAAAGAAAAGAGAAAGAAAGAAAAAGAAAAAGAGAAAGAAAGAGAGAGAAAAAAGAAAGAGAAAAAAGGAAAGAAAGAAAGAGAAAGAAAGAAAGAAAAAGAAAGAAAGAAAAAGGAAAGAAAGAAAGAAAGAAAAAGAGAGAAAGAAAGAAAGAGAAAGAAAGAAAACGAAAAAAGAGAAAGGAAAGAAAGAAAAAGAAAGAGAGAAAGAAAGAAAGAGAAAGAAAGAAAGAGAAAGAAAGAGAAAGAAAGAGAAAGAAAGAAAGAAAGAGAAAGGAAAGAAAGAAAGAAAGAAAGAAAGAGAAAGAAAGAGAAAGAAAGAGAAAGAAAGAAAGAAAGAAAAAGAAAGAGAGAGAGAGAGAGAGAGAGAGAGAGAGAGAGAAAGAAAGAAAGAAAGAAAGAAAGAAAGAAAGAAAGAAAGAAAGAAAGAAGGAAGGAAAGAAAGAAAGAAAGAAAGAAAGGAAGGAAGGAGGAGCACTTTGGAGACTTCCGGTGCCAAAATCCCCGGGTTTCCGTAGATCAGAGAGAGAAAGAGGAAAGGAGGACGGTAGCCCTTCATCCTGAGCCTTTCTTCCGACGCTAACGTCTGTTCCCGGCAAACTATCATCCTATCCTCTGCTCCAGCTGGTTTAACTGGAGAAGCAGGCGCCATCAGGCACGGCCAGGGCCACTCTGCCGTGGGCGATGGGGGCCGAGTTTGCAAAATGAGAGAGACGCTTTCGGCGGAATCTGGGGCAGCTTTTCCCGCCCCAGACGGGCCCTGCTGGCCGACTGACTGACCCATCCGATCGCCTTCTGAATCAGCCCATCAACGCAGGGCAGATTGGAGAAGGTGGAGAAGGCTTAACGGGAGGCAGGCAGTCAACCCATCTGTCCTTCTGGGGCAGTGGGAGACAGCTATGAGAGAAGAAAAAGCTGGAAGGGAACCCTGGAGGTCTTCTAGTCCAAACCCCCCCCCCCCCGCTCAAGCAGGAGCCCTCTTAGACCGTTTCCAACAAATATTAAGTATCTCAAGAGGAAAAGAGCACAGTACTGCAGTCCATCCGTTACCTCAGCCCGTTGACAATGTCCTTTGTCTTTCCAAAATAAATCTCATTCAGCGTACTTCTGATTTTATTCTCCATGTCCTAGAAGGGGGGGGGGAGAGAGAGAGAGAGAGAGAGAGAATTCATGGTCACCTCTGCTCAAACGCTTTTCCTCCCCTTCCTATTTTTAATGCTCATTTTAATCTAATCCTTATTTTTCCCTTCTCCCTTTGAGCCTGTAAAGCAGTGGTTCTCAACCTTTTTAATGCCACGACCCCCCAACTGGTCGTAAGTCGAGGACTACTCAACCGGTCGTAAGTCGAGGACTACTCGACTGGTGCAGCACCGTTTGCAGAATGGGACTTTTGGCCGGCTCAGCAGGGCAGAGACAGCCTGGACAATTCCTATTGGCTTTTGAAAGCCAATGGGATTAGACTCTATTCAAGAGAATCTATTCTATTGGCTTTCAAAAGCCGATAGAATAAAAGGGAGTAGCACAGTTAAGGAAAAGGGGGGAAAAAATGGCAGACTGCGTTGTTTGGCGACCCCCGTGAAATGGTCCTTCGACCCCAAATGGGGTCCCGACCCACAGGTGGAGAACCGCTGCTGTAAAGCCCTCCCGCCAGACTCCCTCTGGGCCTGTCTTAAGAGAAAAGCTGGCGCTGCCATTTTGGCAGAATCGTAGCATTTTCCGTACGGAAGGGAGAATAAAAATAAGGAATCGTCCAGGTCGGGAGTCCCCCGTTAACGGTCAGGTGGGGACCTGGCCACAAGGGGGCAGCAGACAGCTGCCAAAAAGAAAGGGTGGTTTCCAGCCCCCCAGTTCAATTGGCCCTTTGCAGCCTGGTGTCCGGCGTGCATTTCGAGGTCAGCTGCCCCCATTTCTCATCCTCCAGGCACCAGCCTTGGGAGATGGGACCGTGGGCGGCATCTGCGCCTTCTCCAACAGGAGCAAGGCAGAAATAGCTTCTCAAGGAGAAATAGCTTGCAAGGGCCGAGATTGACTGTTTGTTTGCTTTTCAATGGGTTTGAAAGATTTGAGTTTTGGGAAACTTGTTTAACCCCCCCCCCCATCTTTTGGCATCAGAGGCACTTGAAGGGAGATGGCAAATAACGGGGAGACCTTGGGATAAATAAAAGGGAGTGTCTTAGCCAATCCTTCCCTGTCTTCTCTCCCTTTTATGCATTCATCTTCTCCAAAGCTTAGTGGCAATCTCCACGTGTGCCTTTGGGAAAGGGGGCAGGCAGAGGGAGGTTGAAACAAGGAAAGGACATCTCTGTTCACACACACACACACACACACACACACACACACACACACACACACACACACACACACACACACGTGGGCACCTCCTCTGGCCTGCCAGCCAGCTCCCTTAGTAATTAACTCTACCAAAGCAGAGGTGAAGATAATGAGAGGCCCTGGATAGGGATGTGAACCCCAAGCTGTTTGGGCTCTTCGGCTAATGGCGGCCCACTGGCAAAAACAGGAAGGTCAAAGGTTAGGGGCCAAGGGCCCCTTCAGCCCATTTCTCCAGAGCCCACAGTCCGGGAGGTAGAAAGGATTCCCCCCCCCCCAGTCCGTCACAAGGGCCTTACCTCAACCAGACGGCCAATATTGGCTATATGCGGAGAGGAATCGCTCACCGTCTCGTCTTTTTCCATCTGGGAAGAAAGGAAGGAAAAAGATGAGGAGGAGGAGGAGGAGGAGGAGGAGGAGGAGGAGGAGGAGGAGGAGGAGGAGGAGGAGGAGGAGGAGGAGGAGGAAGAGGAAAAGGAGAACTGTCTTTGGTGCTCTCTGTTTTCTTGAAGATATTTCATTACCCAACTGGGTAATTTCATCAGTGCTAGAAGGGAATGGGGTTACAGAGAGGAGGAGGAGGATAAAAAGGAGAGGACGACTATGGGGTCCTGTGGGGTTACAGAGAGGAGGGGGAGGGGGAGGGGGGGAGGAGGAGGGGGAGGAGGACTGTGGGGTCCTTGGTGCTCTCTGAGCCTGGTGGTTCTTTCATTACCCAACTAGGTAACGTCATCAGTGCTATGGAGGAAAGAGGAGGAGGCCGCTGGCTGCAGAGCCTCACCTGCCCAGGGGTCAGCAGAAGCTCAGAGGAAAACAGCCCTCCCATCCCCATCCACATATGGGACAAGATTAATGTGCCCGGCAGCCTTCTGACAGAGTGGGGGGGGGGGCAACCCAGTTGGTGAAGGCAGACCAGGATGGAGCCGAGGTCCCTCTCTGCCCCCCCCCTTTCCACAAAGGTCAGGCAAGGAATGTGCCTGAAATGGGGGGGTCTTTGCAAGGAGGGGGGAGGCCAAACCCTGCGTCTCCCCCCCCCCCAGCAGAGAGAGAGGCCTGACGGGGCAAGTCATTTAATCAAGAGTGCCTTCCAGGCAAGCAATGATAGCCTGGGTGCCAGCTCCAATTAGCTGGCCGAGTTGTTGTTTTTTTAAAAAAACACACAAAAGGGAGCCGGGAGGGAGATTAAGGCCTTTGTTTCACTGGGGGTGGGGGACACGACAGGAAGAGGTGGTGGGGCCCTCCGGGAGCTTCTCCGGTCTCGTCCTGGGGCATCTGAACGCAGCACCTTCTGCGGAGTTGCTGGCAAGAGCCCGGGTGCGAAAACACCTCTCGACAGATGTTCCCGGAGCTGGGCACCGACGACAGGGCACAGGTGCCCCCCCCACCCCACGTTCTGGACGGGTGTGGCTGAGAAAAGCGCAAGGGGGAGGGTCTGCAGTGCGGTTTCTTCCCTCCCCCCCCTCCCCATCTGGAAGCAGCAGGCCCAGAGGTGGCTGGAGATTGGGGGTGGGGGGTGCGGGGAGACCCGCTGCAGATTAAAGAGGGCGAGGGGGGACATTGTCACCAGGCTGTTGGGGGGAACGGGGGCGCTGACAAGGGGTAGAAGATGGGAGAGATTACAGAAGTGCAACAGCCGTAAGGAGGGAGGGAGTTTTAATTTTTATATTTTTTTTTGGTTTTGTTTTAATCTTCCAATCCCTGGAATCTGAAGCATCCCAACTTGAGAGGCATCAGCCGCCCGCAGGGGCCTTGAGCTGCTTCCTTCCTTCTTTGGGCAGGGAGCGTTCCTGACCTCCTTTGCAGGCTGCCCCAGGACGTCCAGGGCGTAGGCTGGGGGGGGGGGCTGGGGGGGCTGGGGAGGGGGGGGGAGAGACCACCTGGTTCCCTGCAGGGGCTGGAGAGAAGCTGTGGGGGGCCTCCAGGTACCTGTCTGGTGAGGCTGCCTCCCAGGTTCATGGTGCCCGAGCCCGTCTTGTTTGTCTGCAGCCACAGCATCACCGTAGAGGTCAGCTTGTAGTGGGCAGTGCGGCCGCTGGACTTCTCCTGGAGGAGGGAAATGCTCGTGAGCGCGCGCGCACACACACGCGCGCGCACACACACACACACACACACACACACACACACACACACACTATCCTTCTTCGGAGTAGCTCAAGAGGCCAGCTCCTCTGCCAAGTTCACCAAAGCACCCGTGCCCCACCAGGACAGAGACAGGGCAACTGGTATCCCCTGCCCCCCTCACTGGGGAGTAAGCAGACACAGGGGGAGGGGGTCCCTTCTAGTTCTGCAGCCTCCCTTCCTCCCTCTCTCTCTTTCCTTCCCTTCCTCCCTTTGTCTCCTTCCTTTCTTCTTTCCTCTCTTCCTCCCTTCCTCCCTTCATCTCCTTCCTTCCTCTCTCCTCCCTCCCTCCCTTCCTTCCTCCCTCCCTATCTCCTTCCTTCCTCCGTCTCCTTCTTCCCTTCATCTCCTTCCTTCCTCCCTCCCTCCCTTTGTCTCCTTCCTTCCTCCCTCCCTTTGTCTCTTCCCTTCCTTCCTCCCTCCCTTCCTATCTCCTTCCTTCCTTCCTCCCTTCCTGTCTCCTTCCTTCCTTCCTTCCTCCCTCCCTCCTTCCTTTCATAAGGGGACGTTTTTGCAACACTTAATATGGGTCCTTTTCCCATATTAAGATAAGGGGGGGTTGTTTTTTGGGGGGGACATGGAATTAAGTCCACCAGGCATCCCATCTGCCCCCACAAGAGAAGGAGGGGGGAGACTGGGCTCTACCTGGACTTCTACCACATGGATGGAGTCCCAGCAGCCTTTGATCTTCTTGGATCCATCGCCAGCTTTCTTAATTAGAATCACCCCGGCAAATCCGTGATCCAGATCCCAGAGGTAAACCGAGGAAACACCCCCTTCGAAATACCTGCAGCCAAAACGAAAGACAGAGATTGATCCCCCAGGACAGGACGAGGCAATTCCAGGAAGCGGGAAGCGGAAAGGGCAGGCAAGGCTGGACAAAGGGCTGTCCAGTCTCTTCTTAAAGACTTCCAGTATTGGAGCATTCACCACTTCTGGAGGCAGGTGGTTCCACTGGTTAACTGTTCTGTCAGGAAATTTCTCCTTAGTTCTAGGTTGCTTCTCTCCTGGATTAGTTTCCATCCCTTGCTTCTTGTCCTGCCTTTGGAGGTGCTTTGGAGAATAGCTTGACTGCCTCTTCTTTGGGGCAGCCCCTGAGATACTGGAAGACTGCTATCATGTCCCTCCTCGTCCTTCTCTTCCTTAAACTGGACATCCCCAATTCCGGCAGCCTTTCCTTATATGCTTTAGCCTCCAGTCCCCTGATCATCTTTGTTGCTCTTCTCTGCACTCTTTCTAGAGCAGGGGTAGGCAACCCAAAACACTCAAAGAGCCACTTGGACCCGTTTCCCACCAAAAACAAAACACTGGGAGCCGCAAAACCCTTTTGATATCTAAAATGAAGATAACACTGCATATATGCTTTTTTACCTTTATTATAGGGGTGTGTGCGTGTGTGTGTGTGTATGTGTGTATGTGTATGTGTATATGTGTATATATATACACACACACACAGACACACAGACACACATTAAAAATAAAAGTAAAAATATGACTCTTGGGAATATCCATACTATTAAAACAATGATCACCAAGAGAATGCTTTAAGAGAATAAAATTACATACACACACAGGTAAAAAAAGGATATATGCAGTGTTATCTTCATTTTAGATGTCAAAAGGGTCTCTCTCTCCCTCCCTCTCTATCTGCCCTTGGTCTGCCACTCCTCTTCCCCCACTCTCTCTCTCTCCCTCTCTCTCTCTTTCTCTCTCTCTCTTTCTCCCCCCCTCCTATCTGCTGCTCACCTGGCAAGCTTCAAGCTGTTGTCCAACAACCTCCGGGGTAGGCAACCTCGTCTCTTTTATGACTCATGGACTTCAACTCCCAGAATTCCTGAGTCAGCCTAGCTGGGCTAGCTAGCTCTCTCCTGCCCTTCCTGCTTCCTGCTTCCTGCAGAGACGCAGCAAAGGGAGGAGCTCCGCCCAGTAAGCTTTTCAGCTCCTCGGAGAACACTGTGAGTGCACTCTCTTTTACACATACACACAACACACACACACACACAGAGATTGAGAGAGAGAGAGAGAGAGAGAGAGAGAAGCAAGGAAGTGCAATTGCCTCTCTCTGTCTCTCTCTCTCTCTCTCTGCAAAGGCAGAGGAGGCTGGGAGCCACAGGGGAAGGCTCAAAGAGCCGCATGCGGCTCCGGAGCCGCAGGTTGCCGACCTGTGTTCTAGAGTCTCAGCATCTTTTTGACATCATGGTGACCAAAACTGGATGCAGCATTCCAGGTGTGGCTTTACCAAGGCCTTGTAAAGTGGTATTAAGACTTCACCTGATCTTGATTCTATCCCTCTGTTAATGCAGCCCAGCACTGAGTTGGCTCTTTTGGCAGCTGCAGCACACGGCTGGCTCCTATTGAAGGGACATACTCAGAGCGGGCTTAAATGGGGCAGCACCAAGCCCCAGCCCTGCAAAGATGGGGACGGTTCTTTAACCCGCTTTGAGGGGCGGGGATGGCACATGGTCTGTTCCCTCATCCTTGGTTTTTCTGTGACCCCCAGAAATGGCTTCTCAGAGTGCACCAGACCCTCCTCCAGCCTGAGCAGAGCTGATCAAAGTTTGGACCTCCCATATGAAATGGGAATGGGGTGTTAGCTTTCTCCCCATGGAGCTTTTTGCCTTTCCAAAGCAACCGAGTTCGAATTCAGAACAAAACACAAAGAACACCCGAAAGCGAATACGGGCAGTCTGTCAACCCTACGACGGCTTACCTACGACCCGACCTCTACAACGGCCCCCTCGACTTACAACCGCCACTGAGCCCCAAATTTACGTCGTTAAGCGACACATTTGTTCGGTCAGTTTTGCCCCGTTTTCACAACCTTTCTGCCCACCGTTGTTAACTGGATCGCTTGCAGTTGATAAGCCGGTCGCCCGGTGCTTAAAGTGCGTCGGGCTTCCCCGTTGATTTTGCGGGTCAAAAGGTCGCCCGAGGGGATCACGTGGCCCCGGGATCCAGCAACGGTCGTAAGTATGAGCCAGTGGCCAAGCAGCTGGATTCTGATCACGTGACCGGGGTCGTAAGTCTGAAAAACGGTCCCAAGTCGCTTTTTTCAAGTGCCGTTGTAACTTTGAACAATTACTAAGTGAACTGTTGTAAGTCAAGGATGTCTTCCCTCAAACTGTAATTTCACCAGCTGGCCAAGAGACGAAACGCCGATCGGGAGGAAAAGGGGGCGAGTATCACGAGACCCCCACGTTCCCCCCCCAGTGACCCCCAACTTCTGTCTTCTAGCCCCGAACGACCAGGAACGAGCCCAAACGGGGGAGGAAATCTGATTTATTTTTTTTAACACGCTTCCCATCGAGGAGATTTTACACAAAGGCCTTTGTGGGTCTGTTTTACGAAGGGACCAAAAGGCTGGGCCAGACCACAGAGGGCCGTCCGGGGAAGACCCGTGCCAGAACAAGCAAGCGCACACATGGAAACGCTCGGCCGGCTCAAATCTAGGATTAATATTATTTTAAATGTGAACATGCTGTTTCCACCTGGCCCGCGGCTGACGCTGGCCCTGGCCTCATGTTCCTGGGGGGGGGAGGGGCGGATGCAGGCGGCCAGGAAAAACAGCCCCCTTGCCATCCTGCGGTTCTGACCCACACGCAGCGCGGCTTAGGGGGCTTTTCCCTCCCGCCAAAGGCTCAGCAGCTCAGGTCTGCAAGGTGGGGGGGGCAGGGGGGGGGAGAGAGAGAAAACGGGGCAAAGGAGGTTGTCTGCAGAGGGGAGGAACCGATCCAGCCCAAAACACAGAGACTTTTGGTGGGGAAGGGGCCGAGAGCCTTTTTTTCCTTCACACAACACACATACACAACCTTTCCTGCTGCAGCGTTAGCAAATCCCCTCCAAAGGGTGCCCATGGTCCTGGGCAGGCCCTTGACAAAGGCTTCCCCCCCCCCAGCCTGCCTACAGGTGCAAGCCGCCCCTAGGCACACATACCGATCGGGTGAGATCTGCACGGCCTCCATGCCAGGTAAAGCTTCCAGACTGAACATCTGGCTGGCAGCTGGGCAGACTCCGACTCCGGGAGAACAAAGGGCGGATTCAGATGCCACACGGTGGAGGGGGGAAACGGGGGTCCTTTGCCCACCTCCTCACCCGCCCCGCCCCTCCCCCCCCCCGAATCTCTGATGGCAGCCAAGCGGGTCCGAGGCAGGTAAACCAGGCAGGGGGCTCTGAAGGGTCTGCTTGCTGCTGGGACCGGTCGGGTCAAGGCTCGGGGCCACAGGAAGAGCACGGGGATCAAGGGGGATGACCTCAGGGGGTTCTCTGCTTCAGATTTGGGAGGAGGAGGAGGACTGTAGGGCTCCTTGGTCCTCTCTGAGCGTGGTGGTTTTCCTGCAGACGTTTCATGACCCAACTAGGGAACACCATCAGTGTTAGAAGGACATGTGAGGGGGGAGGAGGAGGAATGAAGGAACAAGGAGGAGAAGGAGAAGCAGAAGAGGGAGAAGGAGGAGGAGGAGGAGGAGGAGAAGGAGAGGAGGAGGAGAAGGAGAGGAAGAAGAAGAAGAAGAAGAAGAAGAAGAAGAAGAAGAAGAAGAAGAAGAAGAAGAAGAAGAAGAAGAAGAAGAAGAAGAGAAAGAAAAAGAAAAAGAGGAAGAGGAAGAGAAAGAAGAAGAAGAAGAAGAAGAAGAAGAAGAAGAAGAAGAAGAAGAAGAAGAAGAAGAAGAAGAAGAAGAAGAAGAAGAAGAGAAAGAAAAAGAGAAAGAGGAAGAAGAAGAAGAAGAGGAAGAGGAAGAAGAAGAAGAAGAGAAAGAGAAAGAGAAAGAAAAAGAGGAAGAGGAAGAAGAGAAGAAGAAGAAGAAGAAGAAGAAGAAGAAGAAGAAGAAGAAGAAGAAGAAGAAGAAGAAGAAGAAGAAGAAGCACAGCCTCTACTTCCAATCACTTCTGCAGCAAGGGTCTCCAACTTTGGCAACTGGCAGACTTCATCTCCCAGAATTCCCCAGCTAGCAATTGTGGAAGTCCACAGGTCTTAAAGTTGCCAAGGCTGGAACACCCCCCCCCCCCCCGCTCTACCGAGATCCAAGCCTTGAATGCCTTGGGGCCCAGAAGCTTCCACGGGAGAGCAGGGCCATCCGTGGTGGGAGAAAAGTCAGCCTGAGCTTCCTTAGGTTTCACAGACCCCTGGCTGCTTTGTATGGGCAGCTGTGACTACAAACCCCATGGTGTGTTCTGGGGTCTGACAAAGGGGGGGGGGAGTGAACGCAACACCGGATTGTCCCAAGGCTTACGAGGCTCGGACCAAGGGCAATGAAGCCCCCGTGCAGGCATGGATGGGCACCCCAGGCCGACCACACCGACACACCTGCCTGGCAGAGGGCTCACCAGAAACCGGAAAGGGCCACAGAGCCAGGGATGGGGAGCCGCAAATTGCTGGGGGGAGGGAGGGAGGGGACTGGGTCAGTTCAGTACCAGACCCAGCCAAAAAGTTTGACGTCCATGCTAAAGCATAGGGAGCCTGTGCCCTCCCCCTCCCCCCTTCCCTGGGGAGCTACAATTCCCAGCAGCCCGTCAGAAAGTAGGAATTGACGAAGCTTCTCCTGGAGAATTGGGGCAATCAAGTCACACATCTCTGCCTCCCTCACCCCCAGTTGGGAAGACCAACGTCCTGTCCAGCGTCAGACCATCTGGGACAACCCAAGCAGGGTCTCCAGAGGACCTTCCAGAAGATACGTCCACCTTTCCCAATCAAGCAGGGCTGGAGAATCTTAGCCTACCGAACTCAGCGCCAGAAGTACATTTTGTTCATCTAAAAGACGCTCGCAAGCTTTGCTGATTTTCTTTTTTCTGAAGGAACAAAAGCTGATTAAGACTTGGGGTGTATCCAGGATGCTCTCACAGTACGATAAATGAGGATCTAATTCAAAACAGGGCCTTCTGGACAGGACGAAAGCTCGTTTGGGTTATACTCTCCAGCCAAATGCGGATTAATCTATGGTCTTTCCCACTGGGGAGGTCTTCACAGTCCTCACAAGCCTCCCTTCAGACAATCGGGAATAATTACATTCTGCAACTGGACCGCCTTTTTCAAAGACCCCTCCCCACAAAATCTAAGGCAGGAGGGGACCTGGAGAAGCTCCCCAGCCAAGCTCCTCCACACACAGCTGCTCCTCCCGAAGCCTGTAGTCCGATTGCAACCATCTGCTTCTCCTGGATTCGCAAGGAGGAGCCAGAAATCTTTGCCTGACTGAACCCCAGGCCGTCTACAGGGTCATCAGAACATGGGGGTTACCCTAAAAAAAAAATAGAGCCTGGTGGAGCCTTCAGACGATTATTGAAGAGAATTCAGAAGGCAATTTCTGTCAAGGTAATGATTTAAAAGCTAACCAGCTCATGTAATGTAAGATGTAATGATGGGAATGACTCAGCAGGGTCTGTGTCTCTTTAAGAGCATTTGTATAAAGGGAAGGCTCTGCTGATGTGTTCTCTCTCTGTTTTCCTGCTGTAACTGCTGTGTGTTGGAGCCTGCTGTATTGGCACATGTATGTATATTGTTCCTGGTATATGATATTGCACCACACACAATAAAGCACTGATCAGATTTCCCCTCAACCTGGGTAGGAAGTGGTTAAGGGCCATCAAGTCAGTGTCAACTCTTAGTGGCCATACAGATGGATGTTCTCTGTGAGGCTCTGTCCCCAGCCTGGTCCTTCAGCGCTTCCAACACTGCATCTATCACTGCTGTAACTGAGTCCATCCACCTGGCTGCCGGTTGTCTTCTTCTTCTCTTTCCACCTGTCCCAGCATCAGGACCTTCTTCAGGTCTTCATATGATGTCCCAAAGTAGGATTACCTGAGCCTGGTCCCAGGTGAGTGACAACTCTGAAGAGTTGATTTGTTCTAGGATCCACTGGTCTGTTTTCTTGGCTCTCCCATCTTCTCTAATGTCAACGTTCAAGATCTTTCATTCTCTTTCTCTCCTGTCCCAAAGATGCTCTCCCCCACCCCCAGGTAACTGGAGTTTTTCCTCTGAAGATGTTTCCACACCCATTTGCACCACTCAGGTGACCCTGAGGACAGAGATAAACCTTCAGGTGGCCTCAACAACCCTCTAAACCAGTGGTTCTCAACCTTTTTAATGCCGCGACCCCCAACCGGTCGTACGTCGAGGACTACTCAACCGGTCGTAAGTCGAGGACTACTCAACTGGTGCAGCACCGTTCGCAGAATGGGACTTTTGGCGGGCTCAGCAGGGCAGAGACAGCCTGGACAATTCCTATTCAAGAGAGTCTATTCTATTGGCTTTCAAAAGCCAATAGAATAAAAGGGAGTAGCACAGCTAAGGAAAAGGGGGAAAAAATGGCGGACTGCATTGTTTGGCGACCCCCGTGAAATGGTCGTTCGACCCCAAATGGGGTCCTGACCCACAGGTTGAGAACCGCTGCTCTAAAAGGATGCAGATGACCAGCTGTCTGCAAGGAGTATAAATCCTTCCATTCCCCACCATCCAGTCAGAGCTGAAGAAGCTTCTGGGATGACAAGCGAAAAGTCCTCAAAGGAAAACAAGAAAATCCAGTTGCCTAGTGGGGGAAAAAAAAGCATCTTTGGGACAACCATGACCTGGATGACTGAGAATCTTTATAGATTCTCATGGTTCTTCAAAGTCCAACTCTGGCTTCCACAGAGCGTCACACGGAATAACACAGGATCCTGATATTTAGGGTAGGAACCCAACCTTTAAAAAAGTCTGCCTAAAATAAAAGCCTAGATAACACACAAAGAGGCCAGCCAAATAACCTGGACCAAAAGTCTCCAGGCCTTGACCAAAATCCATGAGCAAAACATGGAGAAAAGTTGGTGAACAACTGTTGCTCCCTTCCCATTTAACACAGCTGCCTCCAGAAAGACAGTTTTGTTTTTTTAATCGATGCTGCCGCTTGGTTTTTATTTCTGCTCCAATTCTCTTTCTGGCAGCGGCAGGCCAGCCCCCATGTTCCAGGACAAGTGCCAAAGAACTGTGCAGTGAACCGTTCACATTTATCGCTTCAATCTTACGTCGCAATCTCTCTCTCTCTCTTTTAAAGGTAAGTCGGCTGTGTTTGCCCATTAGCTAATCTGGTTTCACAATTAACTGATCAAATCGATGACGATTAAAATTCCCAACGATGGTGTGGCTCTGCAGGTTCAGGGAGGTGGGGGGATGAAATGTCACCCCTTATAGACAGAACGAAGCAAATTGTGCTGGGCTCCATTAAAGAGAAAATAACAACAACAATAATAATAGAGTTGGAAGGTCTTCTAGTCCAGCCCCCTGCTCCAGCGGGAAACCCTCTACCATTTCAGACAAATGGTGGTCCATGTTTTTAAAAGTCTCTTTTATGTCATCCTCTAAAACACGCGAAGCCTCAGGGACAAAGAGAGAGAAAAGGAAGAGATTAGCAACAAGGGCCCCAAGTCCCACAATCAGCAACACAAAGACAACAGCAAAGAGCTGCTGCCACGGGCTCCTGGGAGTTGTAGTCCATGCACCTGGGCGTGGGGGGGGGCTAATTAGGGAAAAGAGGCTAAGGCAGGAGTCTTCCAACTTGGCCCTTTTATGACTGGTGGACTTCAACTCCCAGAATTCCTCAGCCTGGCATGTGTGCCTGGCTGAGGAATTCTAGGAGTTGAAGTCCACCAGTCATCAAAGGGCCACGTTGGAAGACCCCTGGTCTAGGGTCTCCTGTTTGAGCAAGGGGTTGGTCTAGAAGACCTCCATGGTCCCTTCTTCCAGCTCTCCTATTCCATTCTATAGAAGGGATTCAATGTTTATGGGGCTGAGAGAGAGAGTCCCCCTTGTTTCTAATTCCAGAGGTCAGAGATAAATGAATTATAAGCTGCCCAGAGTTATTGACTGAGCAGGACAGCTATAGAAGTTGAATGGACATCTGTATAGGGACGCTGGCTGAGGAATTCTGGGAATTGAAGTCCACAAGTCATAAAAAGGCCAAGTTTGAAGACCCCTGGGCTAAGGGAACACGATGCAGCTCCTTTACTCAAGCTGACCCCAGCATTCGGCCCCGGGACGGGAGAACATCAAACCAGCTACACAGAGTCGCCCACCGAGAAGCTGAAGGGGGAACTTCAACGCGTCCCTCATCTTATAACCGCTTGTTTCATGAACATTCGAAGTTACAAACTACTGAAAGAAGCAACTTGCGACCGTTTTTCACGCTTATGGCCGTAGCAGCATCCCCGTGATGAACACACGATCAAAATTTGAACGCTTGGCAACTGGCCGGGACTGATGACGGTTGCAGTGCCGGATGATCCCCGTTTGTGACTTTCTGACCAGCCAAGACAATGGGGGAAGCCAGAGTCACTTAACTTAACCTATGTTACTAACTAATTAACTAACTAACTAACTAACTGTTACTAACCTGTGTCACTTAACCTTGTTACTAACTTAAAACGACAGTGATTCGCATAACAACCAGGGCAAGTGAGGCCGTAAAGCGGGGCAAGGTTCATTGAACAAAATGTCTCGCTTAGCAACAGAAACCTCGGGCCCAACTGTAGTCGTAGCTCAAGGAAAACCTGGGCTTTAAAAGGGGGGGGGGCGCCACCTGATACAGGTACAGCTACAAACCCTCAGCTAAGTCCTGACCATATTCAGTCTCCCCCCCAGACAAGGAGGCAAACAGCTTCAGGAAAGGGCCCCTGCCCCCCCAACTCAATTTTAAAGAAAGACCCCCCCTCCAAGGTGAGGATTAAATCTGATGGCCTTCCATCGCAGCTGCTGGAGAAGGCGGCTTATTCTTCGGAGGCATTCCAAACCTGTGGCAGCAGGTTCTTCCCTGTAACTTAAGACCAGGCCTTAGATTTTGGCTCGGTTCATCTGCAAGGCCATAAGTGGGGAGGGGAAGGGAGGGGAGGACTGGGATGCCCCCCCCCCAGGAAAGGCTGAGCTCCCTCTGCAGAAAGATCTGCACCGACTTCCAACACAGCACGGGGGAAAAATAAACAGGCATGTAAGGAAGGGGGGGGGCTCTTTGTGGGAAAAAGCCCCTACCTTCAGGGAATGGACAGGGGCTCACTCCTTACCTTGTCCCCCCCTTTGCCAGCCACTCCCCCCCCCACGGTTCCCCACCAGAGAAGGGTTCAACGTACAAGTCTCTGTACTGGTCAAAGGCGTTGTTGGCTTCCACTTCGAGCTTGCGCAGGCGAGCCGAAGGCATGGCGCCATCTTCCAACGGCGGGTCGTACTTGTTACTCCAGGGTGACCTGTGGAAGGAGGGGAGGGGGAGAGAAAAAAAACACTATGATTTTCATCTCACATCAAAAGAGTCCCCCCCCCCTCCTTCCCGATGTTGCAGTGGCACGGAGAACAGACACAGTGCAGACTACCTGGGCAGGGGGTCTCCAGTCTGGCCTACGTGTGCAAGAGGAGGGGGGGCATGGGCTGGTGTGTGTGTGTGTTGTAATTGGATGGGAAGAAAACCATTTGAACTGCATTAAAGCCAGCCAGCCAAGAGGAGAGGAGAAGGGAGAGAAAAGGGCGCTCCCACGCCCCATTCAGTCCCTCCTCCCACGCGTCTCCCCTTAAATTCAGTCCCATTTCTGATGTAGGGAAGGAACAAAGGGCAAATGGGGGGAAAAATCCCCCACCAAATCCTCGTCAGCATGAGGACACCCTCCACATTTCACATCCTCCACATTTCACGTGGACAGCCCCATTGTTACTCGGTGGCTCTTTTAAATGAGAGAGACTGTGTTAGCCCTGGAATTATTATTATTTTTTTAACCAAGCTGCCAGTTACTGCTTTCAATTAGCTGCGTGTGCTTGGGCTTTTAATGGTTTTGGATGTTATGGGATGCACCTTGAGGCTCATGGCGTTAAAATTCGTATTTTCAAATGATTCTAAGGAGCAGGATTTGTGCCAAATGTTTTTTTTTTACTGAAGTACTTTTTAAGGGCCAGAGTTCGTTTTTTTATTGTGAGTTAAGAACGGCCGCTTGTATCTGGGCACGGGGAAGTGCGGACAAGTAGGGCTTGTGTCCCCCGTTATCACATCTCCTTCAATGAAGTAGAGATGTGCAGGTAGGAAACACACAAAACACCCAGCGTGGAATTCCAGAGCTACACAGCTCTTTCCTGACCTGCCGAAAACACAGGCAGAGTTGTAAAAAGGATAAGAAGAACACGGGGGAGGCAGTAACTTTATCCATCAGAAATCCATCGTGTTACCCCAAAAAGTGCCTTTATAGAAAGCAAGTGCTCAAGACACGTTTCGGGGAGAGGGTGTTCTGAGGAAAGGCAGATGGGGGCACCCCGTGGGAGGAGAGGACCTGGAGCTGGTCCCCCGCCTGCCTCTCTTCAGTTTCTGTTGCAGAAAAGCAGCCTCTTGGAAGCAACACACACACACACACACACACACACACACACACACACACACACACACACAATGCAGACGTGTTCCAGGAGGGTGATTAAAGGCGAGGAGGTTATAGGAGGGGGCTGCTGACATTTCCCAGATGTGTCTCCCACAAACAGGCCTTGCGGAGGTGAGCGGGGCCTGTCTGGCCCATGGGTGAGGAGGAGAGTTTACCAACGGATTGGATGTGACCTTGCAACCATTTTTTCACACTGACAACCGTTGCAGCGGTCCCCGTGGTCATGTGAGCGAAATTCGGACGCTTGGCCACCGACTTGTGTTTATGACGGTTGCAGAGTCCCGGGGGGGGGGTCACATGACTCTGTTTTGCAACTCTCTGATAATCCACTTAACCGTGTTTCTAGCTTAGCAATGGCAGTGATTCCCTTAACAACGGGAGGAAGGTCGTAAAACGGGGCAAAACCCGCTCAACGGCTCCCTTGCTTAGCAACATAAATTTTGGGCTGGATGGTCAAGGAATACCTGTACTACTGGGAATAGGTATTTAAGGGCCTCCCATCTCCAGAAAACTCCTACAGGCTTCTACATCTGTGAACCCTTCGGTTAGCAACACATGTGTGTTGCGTGTGTGTGTGTGTGTGTCATTCAGCTTGCTGCAAATGAACTGTATCCTGTGGGTCTGCCTGCCTTCAGGCAGAAGTCCTCCTGGTGTGGCACGGCCTTCGAGAGCTCGATGCCATCAGCTAACGGGTAGCCCCTCAAGGTACGGCCACAACTGAACCCCAATTTTATGCTGCCAAGCGAAACGCTCGCTCAGCAAGTTTTGCCCCTTTTCACGACTTTTCTGGCCAGAGCTGCGAAGCGAAGTGCTGCAGTTGTTAAGTTAGCAATAGGCTAAGTGCACCTGGCGTCCTCCTTGACGTGGAAGGACACAAAAGGGGGATCACGTGAGCCCAGGAGACCGCAATACCGTCATAAACAGGAGTCAGCTGCCAAGCGTCTGAACTTTGGTCACGATGCTGCCACGGTCATCAGTGTGAAAAACGGCCATTAACGCCGATCGCTAAATGCACTGTTGTAAGCCGAGGACTATCTGTACTTGCCCCAAACTCAGAGGAGCAGGCTAGCCGTGTCCTGTGGAGAGAAAGGAACCGTGAGCCTACCTGTAGGAATCGCCATCCCGGTTGTAATCGCAGAGGAGATAGTCCTTGCCCACCACCTTGTCGCGAGCGATCTTCAGAGGCTGGTCCACGGAGGACAGGAGGTCTTCACAAAGGCTGGGAACCTAAGGAAGGAGTGGGAAGGGGACAGAGAATGGATGACCAGTGTCAGGACTCTGGCCTTCCTCATACGTGGCTCTCAGGCTGAGCTGATCTACACCACCTTTGGCCCATCCAGCAAAAGCAGCGCAGAAGATCTGCAGAGCCCCCACCCCATTCAGACCTTCCTCAGAAATCCCACCCCCCTCCTAGTATGTTTTTTTTTAAGTTTTATTAGTTTTTGTGGGGTTAAAGGTAGAATGGGGTTAGGGTTGGGATTGGGGTCTAGATTAGGGTTGGGGTCAGGATCAGGATTGGTAACATTTTCAATATTTAGCAAACAGCATATTGTCTGAGTACATATTTAAACAATAATAGTTATAGTAATAAGTGATAATAATAAATACGGTTAATTTTCTTAGGCAATATTAGTTAATCACTCCATGTCATTCCTTCTTGCTAGTTAATATGCATTCAAAATTACATATCACATTCCTTTCTCTCTAAACCGTTTTTCTAGCCATTGATAAAAATTATCCCATGTTCTAAAGTAAACTGAACTTTCTCTCTTTAATCTCTAAAGTCGATCTATCTATTTCTGCGCACTCTGGAATTTTTTTAATTAGTACTTCTTCAGTTGATAGGTTTTCATTTTCCCAATACTGGGCAAATATGATTCTTGCTGCTGTTAATACATGTAGTATTAGATATCCGCAATCTTTCTCGTAGTTGGCTCCTATTATTCCTAGCTGAAACAATTCTGGTTTAAAGTCTATTTGTTTTTTAGTCATCTTCTCCCACCATGAATGTATTTGAAGACAAGCAGTCTCACCACTACGGTGTCAGCCTCCCAAAAACCTGTTGGGGGAAGAACGGTCTGGTTTGGTAACCCCCACCCCACCCCACCACCCCTGGGAGCATCTCGCTGTAGACAGGGCTGGCCTTTTGATGAGGTTAGTGCTACCCTTCTGGAGGGCTCTTATCTAAACCGTGTTTCAGGTTTGGCTTTGATCTCGGATGACGGAAGGCAGATAAAACGTGTTTCCTTTTAAGAGAGAGTTGCAAAGGGCAATTTTTCCATAAAAGACAGCCAAGATGTGCCATTTTCTCTCTCTCTCTCCCTCTGCTTTTAGTTCACTAACACGTTCATAAAACTTTCCCATCAAGGAGAACAGACTATTCAACCTTTTCGCTGGTATTGCCTTTCATTCTGATATCTGACAGTTTAGCTCAGGATTAGATGTTCTTTCTGTTATCTCTCGTATAAAATGCTACCTTTAAATAATAATAATAATAATAACCCAGTCCAAAAAATACCAGGCATCCTCCATCAGCATAAGAGGTCCCCAAATAAGGAAATCTAAGGGACTGGTTTGGACAAAACTCAGCAGCACTTTTTCGTGCGGCTGCTAATAAAAACAGGATCGCCAACATGATCGCCAACGTCCGATAACGGATAGGGCATAAGAAGACGAAATAAGGAAATAGAACTTTTTTTTGCAAAACCAGGAAGAGACAAACACAAAGAAAGGTCTTTCCACAGCAGTCCAATGGCCCAATTCAGTGGCCTTCTCAACATCTCAAGCGAAGAATACGGTTTAAATCTCAACAGGCCGATGTAGTTATTGGAACACCCTGCATTTCTCTTCTGCACAACCACACCCTGTTGTATCCATGGAGATTGTCCATCATCCAGATCATGGTTGTCCCAAAGGTGCTTTTCCAACAGGCCACTGGACCTTCTTGGGCTTTTGGAGAACTGGAGAAGCTTCTTGGGATGGGAAGTGAAACGTTTTCAAGAAAGAAAAAAAAACAACCACCAAGAACATCCAGTTGCCTTTGGGACGTGTACAGACAAGGGGCAAACGCAACTCCGTCCCAATAAAGGGGGCCACTCCTGTGGTCTTGCACAGCTCAACTGTAGGCATGTTTGCAGATGTGTCTTACAGCGTCTGCTCCTTGCCAAACTTGCTGTAAAGCTATTCCTGGAAGGGGAGGGGGCAAGAACCTTTAAAAAATGGTAAATATTTATAATGGAAACCTAAGAACTGCTAAGAGAATAAGCTGACCGTGAATGGCAGCTTAATTTTTTCCACTAGCTCATGCTCAGGGTGCAGTTTAATGAGCTCTCTGGGCAATCTGCCAACCATTGCTAGTTAAAGGGGGGGGGGGGAGGATTACCTGTTCTTTTTTTTTTTTAACAAAGAGGTGATATTGCTGAAAATACATACGCACAGCTGAAAGAGTGAAAGGCAAGTCATTTATAGGTAAGCCTTGAGCTACTAACTCTAAAATTTAGCCTATTATTCAGCTAATCCCTCTTTCACATACACTCACACATACTTGCAAAGAGGTGCATTAATTAAACCAGGGGTCTTCAAACTTGGCCCTTTTATGACTGGTGGACTTCAACTCCCAGAATTCCTCAGCCAGGCACGCGTGCAGGTTGGCTGAAGAATGGGAGTTGAAATCCACAAGTCATAAAAGGGCCAAGTTTGAAGACCCCTGAACTAAACACTAATTTCAGATGAAAAAAAAAATCCTAAATCTAATACTTGGGCCTTTCTTTAAGAATAATAATAATAATAAAAAAACGATGATGGGTAAAGGTTCCCTCTGTCTACAACTTCACAGAGAAGTCAACAGTTTGAGTAGACAAGGCTGGTATGTTTGAACAACTAAGAGATGTGGTCAAAAGCCACATTCCCACATGAGCATGACCTAAAACCAAGGAAAGCTTCATGGTGTCTCCATGTTATCCCCTTAAAGTAGGGATCTTCAAACTTGGGCCAATTTAAGACTGGTGGACTTCCACTCCCAGAATTCCTCAGCAAGGCACGCTGGCTGAGGAATTCTGGGAGTGGAAGTCCACAAGTTTTAAATTGGCCAAGTTTGAAGAGCCCTGCCTTAAAGCCAAGGAGATCTCTTTAAAAGATTGTCTTCCTTACCGCCAGCTTTTTTTTTTTGGGAAACAGGTGAAAAAGCTGCTTGAGGACGAACTACTTATTACACTTACGCTTTGCTGGTCTGAGGCATTCCTATTAATATTGTGCTGACTGAAGTGGCAATCAAAGGGCCAAGACCAGGGGTTTTCTTTCTGGAGTTGAAGTCCACAAGTCATAAAAGGGCCAAGTTTGAAGACCGCTGCTTGTGGACTTCAACTCCCAGAATTCCTCAGCCAGTGTGCCTGGCTGAGGAATTCTGGGAGTTGAAGTCCACAAGCCATAAAAGGGCCAAGTTTGAAGACCCCTGGTATAGACTCTCCTGCTTGAGCAGGGGGTTGGGCTAGATGACCTCCAAGATGTCCCTTCCAACTCTTTATGTTCTAGCTCGGGGGTCTTCAAACTTGGCCCTTTTATGACTGGTGGACTTCAACTCCCAGAATTCCTCAGCCAGCGTGGCCAAGAGGGTCCACATTGCAAAGATATCTTGTGGGTGGTTATCCTGCCTCATGGATGGATCCCATGAACCCTACAGGTCGGGAAGGCCCACCCTGCCCTCAGACCACCCCAAAACCAGCTTCCCATAAAGTCCCGGCTTCCTGGGGATGAATGAGGCCACTATTTGGGACGGCTCTGCAAAAGAATGGCTATGCGCTGAAGGGAGATCAGGCGTAGACAAAAAGGAAGACAAATTGGCGGAAAAGAAGAGAAGAAAAAAAACCGGAGCCTGACATGCCTAACAAGAGTCTCTTTGTCCCCCCGGCCACGCTAGGCTAGCTGAAGTTAATGAACCAGGTATAAGGACAGTTTTAATTAAAAACTGGACCCTCTTTCCAGCCAGCAAGACAAGCGGCCACCTGTGTACAGTCAGAAACCCAACACCTTTCTGGAGCAGCTGGCCAAGCCTTCGCTTCCTGCTCTAAAGGCCAATCGGATGAGTTCATATTCATGGAACTGGCAGGATCAAGAGGGGACGTGTGTGTGTGTGTGTGTGTGTGTGTGTGTGTGTGTGTGTGTGTGTGAAAGCAGGTCTGGGGGCGACAGCCAGCCATGGGAACGTGTCCCTTTTCAGGCCTCTGGGGGGGGGGAGATTTGAGGGGTGCTTCCAGGGTCCGGCTTTGGGCAATGCAGTCCCCGCGCCCCAACATGGATCCTGGGGAGAAAACGTCAGAACACTGAAGCCCAGGGAATGGAATTTGGGTCGACGACCGAAGGTGTGTGGGGGGGTCTCCTGTAGCTCAGTTGTGTCGCACCTTAAAAGTGAACAAACCACCTGTTAAAGTCTGAGAGCCTTTAAGAAGACTGAAAGGGAACTTTCTGAAACCCCCCTTTAGGAAGAAAAGACCCCAAGATGAGAAAGGCAGAATTACGCCTGGCAGGATGAAAATTCAGATGCTCTCGTGGGATCCGTGGGAAAGGGTTTCTCCATGCTCCGTGGACTTAAGGGGCAGAGTAGATCTATCTGATCTTCTGTGACGGTCTCCCAGCGTCCCTTCCGAAGGCTCAGCCCTCACTTGGACTGAACAGAACCATCAGCAAATTGAGGGGTGATCTGGGAAACGGGGCCCCGTAACTGCAATAACAGTTCGGTGTTTAACCCAGGCGTCACCTTTTTGCCACAAATGCAAAGGGCGAACGGGCTGCATTCTTTCCTGCTCGCTGCTTGCAACCGACTGTAAAAACATGTGCTTCGTTTGGCCAGCTGTGAGGGAGGGATTTAGAGGCTGATCCAAAAAGATCTAGTGGAACGGTCTCAGGAAAGCTGTCCAAGCTCCATTATTATTATTATTTTTAAAAGGTGGCTTCTGTTCCAATGCTTAACTCAGCCTGTCTGGGCGCATTTGTACTAAGAGGTCCTAAGATTAATGGCTTGATGGAAGTCTGAGGCTCTTCCTTTTACGTGAAAAACTGGCTTGAGTTGAGGGAGATGAAGTTAGTTTTGGCCAAAGCCAAAATTCCTCCTTTCAGCCAAGGACCCCCAAATTTGAAGACCCCCGCGGTCGCTGCAGGATGGGAGACCCAGCAACTGCCCCCGTTCAGAAAGTCACTCAGAAAAGGAGACCAGATTCAGCAAGGCCTTCGTTTTGAAATCTGCCAGCTGGCCGCCATCTCTTCCTGTTGAGGTGCTGAAGCATGGAACACCTGCAACCAGGGTTAGGGTGAGTTTTTAGAGAACCATGCATCTGGGAGGCTCTCCAAGACTGTTCCTTGGGACCAAGTGGTGGAGCAGTGACTCAGGCAAGATCCGCAGCCAAGGGTTCCTCAGCTGCAGGCGACAAAAACGGGTGGCCTGCACACAGACGACAGTCCTGAACGCTTCCGAGCCTGGTCCTCAGCTTCCTGTCTTTTTCCTTCTTATTTACGCAAACCACAGGCAAATTGCAACGCTGTCTTGTTAACACACACACACATATATAACAATAAATTCTGCGTGCGTGTGAATCTGAACGGCCAGGACAAAATGGCCTGGAGTTTTAGCCCTCTCTCTAAAGGTCCCGCAGTGCACAGCGCACACACTTTCTAAATTCCTCCACTGCCCCATGACACCGTGCTGCCTGCTCAGCAATCCTTAGTGCTCCTCTCCCAGTTGGGGAGACCGGCAGGCAGGCAGGGCTTGGGAGAGACCCCTGACTGACAGGAGCGCTAATGAACTCTAATTACAAACTCAGCAGCCCGTGAAAGCCACAGAGGAAGGGCTGGGCTAATGAGCGAGGATGGCCATCCACCTGGAGTTTGGGGAAGGGGTTCTGACCCAGAAAGGACCCCACCTGCCCTTGCATTTCACGTTCAAGTTAGGCCTTCTCCTCGGTCAGCACAAATCACATCTGGCAAGGCCATCCACAGCTGCCCCCAAGGACTCCGGAGACCAAGGACCCCAGCAGGCATAAAGCTTGACCTTTAGGGTCCCGGCTAAAGGACTTTGTGGGAGGGAGGGAGGGGGGGGCTTTTCTTTTGCTGGAGAACCTCAGCAGCCTTCCTGAAATTGGGAAGAGCAGAGAGGTCACAGCCGGCCCTGGTTGTGGCGTCACTCAGACGGGTTAAAACGGACGTTGGGAAAACCAGCCGGGCTAAAGGAACACAGAGCAATGAATTCTCCACCTCTTGCTCTTTGCCCTTAGTTAAGCAGAAAATAATCACAAAGGTGGGCTTGGCCTGCTGTTGCAGGTGAGGCTTGGGACCGCCACCTCAAAGCTGGCTCACTCAAATGGGAGTCCCCACGGGATTTTGAATTCTCCTGGAGGACAGAGCCCCCAGGGGTATGAAATCTAAACAAACAGAGCCAAGACACACACACACACACACACACACACACACAAAACCAACCTCGCTCTCCAACCCAAGCAGGGCCAGACAAGCCACTCTCAATTAGAACGAGTTTTAAAAAGGTGGGGAGGGTCTGGGGCAAGGGTCTTCAAACTTGGCAACTTTAAGACTTGTGGACTTCAACTCCCAGAATTCCTCAGCCAGGCATGCTTTGAGTTGAAGTCCACAAGTCTTCAAAGTTGCCAAGTTTGAAGACCCCTGCTCCGGGGGCATCTGCTGAATCTACTGGATCTCCAGCAACTTCTACAAAACATGGAAAGGGCCCCATATGCCTACTCACCAAATCAATCAGGTCACTGAGGTTTTTCTCGATCTGCTGGGGAGGAAGACGCCTCATCAAATCCAAGGCACAGTCGAGCTGCTGTTCACTCTGGAGGGGGGGGGGGATGAAGAAAAGGCAAAAAGGAAAGAAAGTGATGTACAACAAATTTAGGAAACATAAAAATTGAACTTAAGGACCGATCTCATAATCAGCCGTCAGACAGATGCTGGGGTGGAGACGGGGGCCTTGAGTGCGAGAAGCCAGGATTCTGGCAATATGGCGTGCCCCCTTTGGGCACACACGGTGGCCAAGCTCTCTGCCAAGTGGCGATTCAACCAGTACATATGGGTAGGAACTTAGCAGGATAGGCTATAGGCTTACTTTTTCAGAGGTTTTACCAGTGTATCAGGAGCAAAATGGAAAAGGCCAGCCTAGAGCAGAATTCAATATTTAATGTAATAATAATAATGAAGATGATTATGATGATAATAATAATAATAATAACAAAAAAAGTCTGGATAGTGGACGTGGCAGTGCCTGGAGACAGCAGAATAGATGAGAAAGAACTGAAGAAGATAACAAAATACAAAGTCCTACAAATAGAAATAGAAAGACACTGGCAAAAGCAAGCAAGGGTAGTACCAATAGTCATAGGCTCCTTGGGCGCAATCCCAAAACAACTGGAGCACCACTTGAACACCATTGGCATTGACAAATTCGCTATTAGTCAATTGCAAAAGGCGGCCTTACTAGGAACTGCTTCCATCCTGCGACGATACCTATAATACAATCAAACATCCACATCTGCCTATCCCAAGTCCTGGGTAAGGACTCGATAGGTAGACAAAATGCCAAACCAGTCTGAACATCTGGCTGACTGTGCGATGATCCATAATAATAATAAAGTTGGAAGGGACCTTGGAGGTCATCGAGTCCAACCCCCTGCTCAGGCAGGAAACCCTACACTATTTCGGACAAATAGCTGTCCAGTCTCTTCTTAAAAACTTCCGGTGTTGGAGCATTCACCCCTTCTGGAGTGTGTGGCTAAAGGAGTGGTGTAAAGGGGAAGGCTTTGGTTATATTAGTCATGATGTCTGTAGCTGGTCCAATGAAAAAATGTACAAAAGAAACGGTTTGCATCCATCCAAGAAAGGGACTGAGTTACTCGGCAATAAATTCACAGATTTTCTGGAGGAATATTTAAACTAAACAACGGGGACAGTGAGTTAATTGATACAGAACATCCCTGTCCCAGGCAATCTAAAAATTATAGGGCTATTGGTGCATGTAACATAGATGTGTGTGTGGACAAGAATATCAACCTTGCTGTCAAGCAAAATCAAGCTTTTAGTAGCGAGTGCCCCACAAAGTGCACTAACCAAACAGGTGGTAAGAAAATAGGGGAACTCAGGCACCACACTTTACTTTACATAGAAAGTAAACACAGGGTCAGTCATAAAGGACTCAAATGTCTATACACCAATGAACAGTAAACAGGGTGAACTAGAAATTCAGGTTAATGAGGGCAGATATGATATTGTGACCATTACGGAAACATGATGAGATGAAACCCACAAATGGAACACACAGCTAGAGGGATTTAAATTATTTAAAAGAAACAGACCAAACAAAAGAGGAGGCGGAGTTGCTCTATATGTAAGAAATAACTACATCTCTACAGAAATAGAGCACAACAATGATGAAAAGTGTCTTGAATGCATTTCGGTCAATATAAAAGGAAGAAAAAATGACACTGCCATAGGTGTATACTATGGGCTACCCACCAAACAGGAAATAGATGAACTTTTTGCTAGTCGGCTAACTAAGGTACTGTATGTACGAAGCAAATCACAATAGTAATGGGGGACTTTAATTACCCTGACATCAACTGGGGGGCAAACTCTGCACCAAGTGGAAGATCAAACAGATTCCTGACAAATCTAGCAGACAACTTTGTCTCCCAAAAAGTAGAGAAGGGAATTAGGGGATTAGCCATTTTGGATCTAATCCTCACTAACAGATGAAATGATAGAAGGTGTTGAAGCCACAGGAACCTTGGGGGGAAGTGATCATGCAATATTGGAATTCAACATTATGGAAGCACAAGCAATAGAACATAGTCAAACTAGAGAGCTAATTTCAATAAACTTAGAGAGGGCTTGGGAAGGATTCCATTAATGAGAATCCTCAAGGGGAAAACTACTCAAGAAGCTTGGGAAATTTTGAAAAGTGAGATAATAAAAGCCCGGTCTAGCACAATACCAACAAAGAGGAAAAATAACAGCTCTCAAAAGAAACCAGCATGGCTGCATAAAGAACTCTCTGACAAATTGAAAGATAAAAAGGACAAGTATAGAAAGTGGAAAGAGGGACACATAACTAAGGCAGAATATCAGCATATAGCCCGAGCCTGCAAAGATGAAGTGAGGAAAACTAGGGCTCAAAATGAACTAAAGCTTGCAACCAAAGTCAAAAATAACAAAAAAAGCTTCTTTCAACATGTAAAAAACAAGAAAAAAGTAAAGGAAATGATTGGTCCATTAGTGGGGGAAAGTGACAAGAAGGTGACAAGCAACAGGGAGAAAGCAGAACTATTTAACTTGTTTTTTGCATCTGTCTTTACACAAAGGGAAAAAACAGACCAACCTATCAAAAATAGTGCCATAAAAAACAGAATAGAAAAACAAGTTAGGATAGGCAAGAAAATGGTTAGTGAGCACCTGTCCAGCCTAGATGAGTTCAAATCACTAGGACCAGATGGATCACACCACAGGGTTCTCAAGGAACTGGCAGATGTGATCTCAGAACCACTGAACTATATTTTTCAAAGATCCTGGAGCACTGGGGAACTACCGGAGGACTGGAAAAGAGCTGATGTAGTTCCCATCTTCAAAAAAGGGGAAAAAATAGATCCAGGAAACTACAGACCTATCAGCGTGACCTCAATACCTGGGAAGATTCTGGAAAAGATAATCAAACAACGAATCAGCGAACACCTAGAGGCAAACAAAGTCATTACTAAAAGCCAACATGGGTTTGTCAAAAATAGATCATGCCACACAAATCTTATTGCATTCTTTGACCAAGTGACAAAATTAATGGACCAGAGGAATACAGTGGATATAATTTACTTGGACTTCGACCAGATCTAAACTTGGAATACTGCATCCAGTTTTGATCACTACAACGTAAAAAAGATGTTGAGACTCTGGAAAGAGTGCAGAGAAGAGCAACACAGATGATCAGGGGACTGGAAGCTAAAACATACAAGGAACGGTTGCTGGAATTGGGTATGTCTAGTTTAACGAAGAGAAGGACATGATAGCAGTCTTCCAATATCTCAGGGGCTGCCCCAAAGAAGAGGGAGTCAAGCTATTCTCCAAAGAAACCTGAAGGCAGGACAAGAAGCAAGGGATGGAAACTCATCCAGGAAAGAAGCAACCTAGAACGAAGGAGAAACTTCCTGACAGTCAGAACAATTAACCAGTGGAACAACCTGCCTCCAGAAGCGGTGAATGCTCCAACACTGGAAGTTTTTAAGAAGAGACTGGACAGCCCTTTGTGTGAAATGGTATAGGGTTTCCTGCCTGAGCAGGGGGTTGGACTAGATGACCTCCAAGGAGCCTTCCAACTTTATGATGATGATGATGGATTGGGGACAGCTTTTCCCAGAAGACCCCCCCCTCCACAATCTTGCAGTTCAGTACCAAGCAGTCTTCCCCGTCCCCTCCCAGCAACAAACCTTCCTGTTGCCTCAACAAGAGTGAGGAGAGTGAGTGGTGGGCCCTGCTTGGGTGGGGGGCTTCCTCAGTACTTTCGCTCTTCCTCCACAGCCTGACTCCAAGCCAAAGCCAGAGTGTGCAGATAAAATAATATTACATATACAACTGGCAAAGAGGGAGGAGAGCCTGTGGCTTGGTGGTTAAATCACTGCCTAGTATGTAAAAACTGCCCAGGTTCGAATCCCATAAAAGGGTGTGGCTAACTGACGAGAGCAGAATGAGCTCGAAATGGCCATCTTAGTCTTCCAATTTAATTCTTTAATTCTTTGTCAGAAAAAGAAATTTGGAGATAGATAGATAGATAGATAGATAGATAGATAGATAGATAGATAGATGCGCTAATTGAATAGTTATATGCTAACTGAAGAGAGCAGAATGAGCTTGAAATAGCCATCTTAGTCTCCCAATTTAATTCTTTAACTCTTTGTCAGAAAAAGAAATTTGGATTTGTAAATGTTTCGCAGTTGCAACTTGAGCCTGCTTAACGCCCCTAGTTGGGGGGCTGCAAGGCAAAAGAGATTGTAAAAAGTATAACTGCAGTATAGCAGTTAAAAGTGTCAAGATGTAATCAATCAGAGCGGTCTGTCTGAAAAACTTCCTATCTATCTATCTATCTATCTATCTATCTATCTATCTATCTATCTATCTATCTGTGTGTGTCTGTCCGTCCATCTGTCCATCCATCTACACACACACACACACACATTTGCACCAATTTTATATATATGTGTGTGTGTGTGTATGTATACACACACACACACACACACACACACACATTTCCCACCAAGGCCAAAGTGCCTATCAAGAAAGAAGACAATCCATATTTGACTTTGCAACACCCAGACGGGGCTGGAATCTCCCCCCCCCCACCCTCTTTGGTGCCCAGAAGAGCGCAGCTGATCCAAAAAAAAAAAAAGAGAGAGAGAGAGAGAGAGAGAAAGAGGAAGAGGAAGTGCTGCCCGCAGTACTGTTACTGTAAGGCACCACAGACTCTCAGGGCACCGTCCCTCATTAGCAAATGGTTTCCATATTTCCTGTTTCACAGCAGCTAGAAATGGCAGCCGTCCACCGCGTCTGGAGCCAACGCTTCGGCAGACATTCTTCAGAGGTTACCGAGCCTCTGCAGGGCGGCACTAGAACTCCCCAAACAGACCACGGGATACCTTCATGGCAGGGAGGGGGATCCCAGAGCTCACACCCCTCCCCTAAGCACGGGCTTGTATTTCGACAGCCCCAAAGCCTGTGGGAGCTTCCAAGGCTGGCACGGGTTCAGGCGTTCGTAGCTTAGTGAGAATAGAGGCAGGAGGGATCTTGGAGGTCTTCTAGTCCAACCCCCTGCTCAGGCAGGAGACCCTAGAACAGGGGTTCTCAACCTTGGCAACTTTAAGACTTGTGGACTTCAACTCCCAGAATTCCTCAACCAGCAAAGCTGGCTGAGGAATTCTGGGAGTTGAAGTCCACAAGTCTTAAAGTTGCCAAGGTTGAGAACCCCTGCCCTAGAACGATTTCAAGACAGGGGGCTGTCCAGCCTCTTCTTACAATCCTCCAGGGACGGCGTACCCACAACTTCTGGAGGCAAGTTGTTCCGCTGGCTAATTGTTCTCACGGTGAGGACAGGCTGCTTCTCTCCTGGAGGAGTTTCCATCCGTTCTTCCTGGTCTTGCCTTCTGGTGCTTTGGGAAAAAAAGGCTTCGGTGGATGGCTGAAGATACCCTGGCACAGATGCGACTATTTCTAATCCGGCATTTGGCGGGATGTGAGCCGCCCCCAAAACAGACCGTCTGCAACACCACCACCTCTTCGCTTCGGACAACGAAGAACAAGCTCTGAGCCGGGAAAGGAAGTGGCACCGTGACGTGGAAAGCTCGCCCACAAAACGGGAAGGTTAACAAAGCTGCATTTTGGTAGACTTGTTTGCCCGGGCAACGAACCAGGAGCCCCGTTAAAGAACACTCTGGCCCTGGAGAGCAACGGGGAGAGGTTATTCTGAAATTTCCCCTCCTGCATCCTATTAAGGCCAGCAAACCCAGTTCAAAGCCATGGCTTGAGGCATAAGTGCCAATCATAGCTTGCCTATTAAGAAACAGCCCCCTCCCTTCCCCCCCCAACACCAATCTTCTGTGAAGATATTTGTTGCTCAGGGCTGAAATGAGGGATCCCTGGTGCTCTCTGAGCTTGCTGGTTTCCTTGCAGATGTTTCATGACCCAACTAAGTAACATCTTCAGTGTTAGAAGGGAATTGGGATTTGTGGAGAGAAGGAGGGGGACTGTGGGGGTCCTTGGTGCACTCTGAGCTTGGCGGTTTCCTTGCAAACGTTTTATGACCCAAAGTAGGTTAACGTTGTCAGCGCTCAGGTAACATCAACCAAGATCACAGAGCATCAAGGACCTTTCTATGAGGGTGATTTGAACTGGGGGCACTTGGGACCCCTTCAATTCCCCTCTCCTCTCCTCCCCTCGCCCTTCTCTCTCTCTCTCTCTCATATATACAAACACACACACACACACACACACACACACACATATTCCTTTGTCTCTCGGTCCCCAAGAAAAGTACTGTTTTAAGCTGGCCCCCCCCAGAGATGCAGGGAACAAAGATGATCAGGGGACTGGAGGCTAAAGCATATAAGGAACGGTTGCTGGAATTGGGTATGTCTAGTTTAAGGAAGAGAAGGACGAGGGGGGACAGGATAGCAGTCTTCCAATATCTCAGGGGCTGCCCCAAAGAAGAGGGAGTCAAGCTATTCTCCTAAGTGCTGAAGGCAGGACAAGAAGCAACGGGTGGAAACTAACCAAGGAGAGAAGCAACCTAGAACTAAGGAGAAACTTCCTGACAGTTAGAACAATTAACCAGTGGAACAACCTGCCTCCAGAAGCGGTGGATGCTCCAACACTGGAAGTTTTTAAGAAGAGACTGCACAGCCATTTGTCAGAAATGATATAGGGTTTTCTGTCTGAGTAGGGGTTGGACTAGAAGACCTCTAAGATCCCTTCATTCTATTCTATTCTATTCTATTCTATTCTATTCTATTCTATTCTATTCTTATTCCATTCCATATTCTATTCTATTCTATATTCCATTCCATTCCATTCTATTCCTATTCCATATTCTATTCTATTCTATTATTATTTTTCTTTTTCCATTCCATATTCCATTCCATTCTACTCTATTCCTATTCCTATTCCATATTCTATTCTATTCTATTCTATTCTATTCTATTCTATTCTATTCTATTCTATTCTATTCTTATTCCATTCCATATTCTATTCTATTCTATTCCATATTCCATTCCATTCTATTCTATTCCTATTCCATTCCCATTCCATATTCTATTCTTATTCTTTTTCTTATTCCATTCCATATTCTATTCTATTCTATTCTATTCTATTCTATTCTATTCTTTTTCTTATTCCATTCCATATTCTATCCTATCCTATCCTATATGCAGCTCTGGCAGCAAAGCCCAGGAAGGGGGGCGGGGGGGCTTTTCAGTCCAGAGAGGACCGTTGCGTCCTGCTTTGTTTTGCTACAAGCTGGATCTACAGTTGTGATGTCAGGTGTTGACACGGGGATCGTGGGAACAGCCACCCCAGCCGGGCCAGCTGGAAAAGTTCAGAGGGTTGGAAGAAGGGAAAGGATCGTCTCATCAGCTGCTTCCTTCGGCATTTTGCTACAGCTCAGGAACCGAGCTTAAACTGGAAATATTACCCATCCCTTTCAAAGATTTACGTTCTGTCACCCTGGGCTGGATTCCAGGAAACGTCAAGAAAAATTTTCTACACGGTCCATAAAAAGAAGATCTTTTAAGAACCAGGCAAAAGCAGGAAAGGGTGTTCTTGCACCAAATGGCCTCATTCTGGCTAATGTTCTTTCTTCCCTGCCCAACAGCAAAAACTAGTCCAAGATCCTTTTTTTTAAAAAAAAAAAAATGTCAAAAATTAGCATTTCCGGTTCCTCGGCGCCAAATACCTGGCAGTACAGAAATGGAAGGACAATCCTTAAGACAAGGGAGTAACAGACTGTCAAGAGACAAAAGGCAAGAACTGAGCAACGTTAAAGCTATTTTGTTTTGCTCGTGGTTGTGCTTTGTTTTGTTTTTAAATATACTTCAGCATTTTTTCCCAGTTAGAAGTGGGAGACTGCAGGATCTTTAGGATCCCGTTTTTGTCCCTCCCCCGAGGGAGGGGGGAATGAAATGACCATAAATAAGAAAAAAAGGGGAACTAATACGTGTCTATTTGATAACGTTTGAATTGTAAATGCAATTTAAAATTACTAACATTCGTGACTAATACCTTAGACCAGTGGTCCCCAATCCCAGGGCCGCAGAAAGTGAATGCATGAATGCACAAAGGTGTATTTGCGTAAGCTGTGTGTGTGTGTGTGTGTGTGTGTGTGTGTGTAACCACCCTCTCTCCCCCCCACACCCCAAAAACCAGTCCGCGGAGCCAAGAAAGGTTGGGGACTGATTTCATTGCAGCAGGAGTCTTCAAACTTGGTCTTTTTATGACTCGTGGACTTCAACTCCCAGAATTCCTGAGCCAGCCATGCTGAGGGGAAGGGAGAGGTTTCCGAGATGAGCCATGCTGGCTGAGGAATTCTGGGAGTTGAGGTCCAAGAGTCATGAAGGAGCCATAGTTCCCCCATGCTGGCTCAGGAATTCTGGGAATTGAAGTCCACCAGTCATGAGGGGGCCAAGTTTGAAGACCCCTGCTTGTGGACTTCAACTCCCAGAATTCCTCAGCCAGGGTGCTTGGCTGAGGAACTCTGGGAGTTGAAGTCCACAAGTCATAAAAGGGCCAAGTCTGAAGACCCCTGCACTAGACAACGTATCGTATTAAATACGGTGGTCACGTCAGACAAGAGAAAAGGTTTTTTAAAAAATTAAGCTTCCCACTCATAAGCTGTTTTTTTTTAAAAAAAATCTCTGAGCCTGAATCGCTTACCAATTCTTAACTTTTTTTTTAAGTGTACAGGTAGTCCTTGACTTATGACCACAACTGAGCTCAAAATTTCTGTGGCTAAGTGAGACATTTGTGAAGCGAGACATTTTGTCCCATTTTACGACCTTCCTTGCCACCGTTGTTAAATGAATTGCTGTAGTCATTAACTTAGGGCAGGGGTAGGCGACCTGGGCTCTTTTATGACTGGTGGACTTCAACTCCCAGAATCCCTCAGCCAGCATGCTGAGGGGACAGAGAGAGGTTTCCAAGCTGAGCCAGGCTGGCTCAGGAATTCTGGGAGTTGAAGTCCACGAGTCATAAAAGAGCCACGGTTGACTACCCCTGAGTTAGGGGGACAACCTGGCTTCCCCGTTGACTTTGCTTGTCAGAAGCTCGCAAAAGGTCACCCCAGGGTGCTGCCACCGTCATAAATATGAGTCGGTTGCGAAGCATCTGATTTCTGATCACGTGATCCTGGGGGATGCTGCACAATGGTCATGAGCGTGAAAAAAGGGTCACTTTTCCCAGTGCCGCTGTAACTTTGAACCGTCACTAAATGAACAGTTGTAAGTCGAGGACGGTCTGTAGAGATCTCTGGAATGTGGATTGGGGCAGTTGGACTGTGCAAAATTGCATTAAAAAAAGAGAGAGGTAAGGGAAATAGCAAACTTGTTTAAAATAAAGTCACTAAGGCAGTGGTTCTCAACCTTTTTAATGCCGCGACCCCAACCGGTCGTAAGTCGAGGACTACTCAACTGGCGCAGCACTGTTTGCAGACTGGGGCTTTTGGCGGGCTCAGCAGGGCAGAGACAGCCTGGACAATTCCTATTGGCTTTGGAAAGCCAATAGAATTAGACTCTATTCAAGAGAGTCTATTCTATTGGCTTTCAAAAGCCAGTAGAATAAAAGGGAGTAGCACAGCTAAGGAAAAGGGGGGAAAAAATGGCGGACTGCGTTGTTTGGC